>NC_092227.1:68074011-68169011 GCF_036320965.1 Panulirus ornatus | reverse complement strand
GTACAGTAGGGTTGAGGGTCAAGTCAATTGGGAGGTGAGTTTGAATGGAGAAAAACTGGAGGAAGTGAAGTGTTTTAGATATCTGGGAGTGGATCTGTCAGCGGATGGAACCATGGAAGCGGAAGTGGATCATAGGGTGGGGGAGGGGGCGAAAATTTTGGGAGCCTTGAAAAATGTGTGGAAGTCGAGAACATTATCTCGGAAAGCAAAAATGGGTATGTTTGAAGGAATAGTGGTTCCAACAATGTTGTATGGTTGCGAGGCGTGGGCTATGGATAGAGTTGTGCGCAGGAGGATGGATGTGCTGGAAATGAGATGTTTGAGGACAATGTGTGGTGTGAGGTGGTTTGATCGAGTAAGTAACGTAAGGGTAAGAGAGATGTGTGGAAATAAAAAGAGCGTGGTTGAGAGAGCAGAAGAGGGTGTTTTGAAATGGTTTGGGCACATGGAGAGAATGAGTGAGGAAAGATTGACCAAGAGGATATATGTGTCGGAGGTGGAGGGAACGAGGAGAAGAGGGAGACCAAATTGGAGGTGAAAAGATGGAGTGAAAAAGATTTTGTGTGATCGGGGCCTGAACATGCAGGAGGGTGAAAGGAGGGCAAGGAATAGAGTGAATTGGAGCGATGTGGTATACAGGGTTTGACGTGCTGTCAGTGGATTGAATCAAGGCATGTGAAGCGTCTGGGGTAAACCATGGAAAGCTGTGTAGGTATGTATATTTGCGTGTGTGGACGTGTGTATGTACATGTGTATGGGGGGGGGGGGGTTGGGCCATTTCTTTCGTCTGTTTCCTTGCGCTACCTCGCAAACGCGGGAGACAGCGACAAAGTATAAAAAAAAAAAAAAAAAAAAAAAAAATATATATATATATATATATATATTCCTAGACACAGTGAAATTAATCTCATGCTACTTATAATCCCAATGGAAAACTTACGGTTTAAATACACAGTTGGCTGCACACAGAGGCAGGCTGTGTGGTGTGGCCAGGTGTGAAGGTTGAGGGATTTAATATATAATAACCTGCATGAATGTCATTAAGCCGGAGAAGTCACTGCGTACATTAACTTGGCGAAATTTCTTTCCACTGTGGGAAGCTTCGCATGACATACACTCCTTGAGGTGCTTTGTGAGGAAACCTTACGTGTTACAACATACATCACCTCAGCAGAAAAGGAGACACATGACACGTACATATTTCCTTCTCGGTAACTTTAAATGCGTGTATAACGACCTGCAGTTTGCAGACTAGTTGGCAGATGATGGCCACTGATCGAAAGCATAATAATAATTTCTTTAAAAGTGTCACGATGGAATGATCAAAATTCTAGAGACTTAGCGACCGTTAATACGAACGGAATACTCCACAAGGACTCTGGTTAGGTTCATCACCTAGACACACACATGATGAGCTCCTCCACACGCAACATGGAATATGTAATTCTTTCCAGAGGAGACAAGGTGGGATTGTACGAGGCAACGGCCCCGTCTTACCGGAGGGTCTCATGAGGCAAGTATGGCCACAGAGTCCGTCAGGGAGGCAAGAGGCTCTTCCTGCCCCAGGCGTTAACACGAACCTCTCTGAAATTGGAGGTGACAGAAGAGGAAGAGGAGGAGGGGGAGGAGGAGGAGGAGGAGAAAGTACTCACCCGAGGGTAAGGGATGGAATTGATTTATTGGAGACGGAACTGACGCCTATGACCTGGAGAGGTGGCAGGAGTGGCAGGCCTCTGTTACCGACCGAGGCCAGACGTCGGAGGTGAGGGGCAAGACGACCGGATGGAGGAGCACACACACACTCACACACACACACACACACACACACATATGACGGTGATGAGCAACGACAAGCGGAGTGGAGGGGGGGAGACGGGGAAGACGACGGCCAAAGGTGAACGGTACGTGAGAGTATGGGAGACACGACCACAGTGGGACGCACAGGAAGATACACGACTACAGACCACGACATATATAGGGACCTGGCACGTGACCTGACGTGCCAGATCCTAGCCCTGACGTACGACCAGTGTCGGCGAGAACACTCGTCCCTTCACTCGCTAGCGAAACGTATACTGCCAAGGTCTCTCAGTATATGACATTCCTGACCAGCCAGCCAGACACATACTCCCCACCACGTTACCTGTTGCTCTTGTAGATCTGTATCAGACACATTATGTATCAGATTAACACTTACTGTCACAAGGACTTAATGGTGGATATCAAGGCCACGTCTCCTGTGCAGATAAGTGGTATGTCGGCTTGGTGTGGCAAGCGTTATGATCAAGGTAAACTCTGTGCTACATCCTACAAACACCCTGTCTATATACACACTATGCTACACTGTGCACACACCCAGGCCTCTCCACCGTCTAGGTACACACTATGCTACATCCTACCGTCTCAGTAGTGTGGATACACACTATGCCACACGCTACACACACAACCCCCCCTCCCTGGCCTCTCTACCGTCTCGGTAGCGGCACTTCACCTTTATTCAGAGAGCGCCATCTAAATTACGCGCCGCAGTAAATAGGCAACATAATTAGCATACTGCATGATGCACTCATGAGTGGAGGTCAATATTTAGGCTCCCTCCCTCTGTGTATCCATCCCAAGCTGCTCTTCCCGTCAATGAACTCCCTTCTTTTACGTTATATTTATATATTTCCTATATTTCTATAATCTATGCCACTGATATCAATTTCATTAGCATATCTTCTGACGGGAAGCTATGAGGAGCTCAGGACGGTGAGCGTTGCTGCCTCGCTGTTGGGGGTACGAAAGTGGTGCGTGTGTGTGTGTGTGTGTGTTGTGTGTGTGTGTGTGTGTGTGTGTGTGTGTGTGTGTGTGTGTGTGTGTGTGTGTGTGTGTGTGTGTGTGGTGAAATATCTACCAAAGCATCAAATGCCTCAGTCATGTACAAAGCAGCTTGAGAACAGGTCTTGATCATGCCTCTTGGGGGATGAGTATGAGTATGAAGCGTATGTTGCTGGTAATAGCCAAAGAAACCCGAAGGAGTCTTAGGGTATGTTAGAAGCAGGAGAGTCATTACCCGGTCAGTTACTCCATTAATAACGGAAAATTGTGATTTGGCTCACGACAAGGAAGACACGGCAAAGATTTTAAGAGATTTTTTTACGCATCTGATTTTACAACTGAAGATATAGCTCATGTCCTGAGAAAGGAGAACATTTTTGCAACACAGGGATATAAGAGTTGAAGGAATAGTGTCAGCACTAAACCATATGAAAGTAGACAGAGCAGCAGTCCCAGATACGTTTCATCTGAGGACAGTGAAAGAGGCGAAGAAAATTCAAGCATTCATAATGATCAAAGGCCTCGATAATCTCGATCTACCAAAATACACATGGATGAATGCGTCTGAACTTACTCACAGTAATGGTTACAAACGTTTGACTGCGCGTGAGGCGAAATACATTTTCTTCAACAGGACTGTTAATATAGGTAATGGTTTGCCCACCACATCGGTTGCAAGCACCGCCACAGACACGTTTAAGAACAGACGATCAGTATTTTGCATGAATCATACAAATCATAAGATTCATTTAACTGTTTTAATGTATTCTTTGTTTGATTCATTGTTTTAACATGAATCATACAATGAAATCAAGTAGGCTTTGCACATATGAACGACTGCCTCAAAAACCAAGTTGCGAATCTGTAATCAAATGGTCATCGCATTCATGGTTTACAATGCTGCCTCGAATGATGGTCTCCATTAAGTTCGCTATGTACTGCCACCAAGTTTACTGTGCGATGATCTCAAGAAACAGACGCATCAGGCTAGATGGCTGGCTGTTTGGTCTTTTGGCCTGTAAACTGCCAGGGTCATTAAGGTCGTCAACGTCAAGCTACATCCACCACGTTCCGTGTACAAAGAAACGTTCACTGCTTTACCACACAGCATGAACAAGTGAGACGTCAGATCTGCCGTGAGAGAGGTAAAGGTGAGGAGGCTAAAGGTCACAGGTTCGGTAGCTGCAGCAGGTGTGTGGCAGGCAGGTCACACGCGGCCTACGTCAACCTGAGCAGACGGGGACTGCCTCGCCTCAAGCCTTGTTACCGTGATGCGGTCAGACCACGGATGCGTGAGGAGGACACAGTGAGAGGGACAAAACGTCTATAGGATTTTTAGGCAATACTGGAGGGATTTACCTCTACCTGAAGAGGAACAGGAGGTACGAGCAACGAAAGGTCCATGCTGAGGATAATCATACATAAGCACATGGCTCAATAAGCAACGGTCAACATAAAGCTTGTAGAGGTGGGATCAAGCCAGACATCGTAGGCAGTGGTGAATCTAAACTCAGGACACAGTGATCCGCACGCTGGTGTCCCTCACTGATATATGACAAAAAGGAAAGAAGTAAACACAGAAGTGGGTAGGTTGGCCCTTACGTTGAGAGAGACTACAAAATTACAAGAGATGATGGGAAAAAACAGGGACTAATCCAGCTGTATTCTAATCCAGACAGCCAGAAGAGCCATATCATTATATATATATATATATATATATATATATATATATATATATATATATATATATATATATATATATATATATATATATATATATATATATATATATATATATATATATATATATATATATATATATTCCCCTATGAGTCCACGGGGAAAATGAAACACGATAAGTATATATATAAATATATATATATATATATATATATATATATATATATATATATATATATATATATATATATATATATCTGAGGTAAACCATGGAAAGCTGTGTAGGTATGTATATTTGCGTGTGTGGACGTGTATGTATATACATGTGTATGGGGGTGGGTTGGGCCATTTCTTTCGTCTGTTTCCTTGCGCTACCTCGCAAACGCGGGAGACAGCGACAAAGCAAAAAAAAAAAAAAAAAAAAAAAAAAAATATATATATATATATATATATATATATATATATATATATATATATATATATATATATATATATATATATATATCCTGGCAGTTGGAGGTTTGTATGTTCCATGAAGGTACGCGTTTCTATGCACTTTATTCGTATTCATATACCTCCGCGTTGTACAGTTAGGTTCGGTAAAATGCTATCAGCTGGCTATGTGCGCCTGTTGGGAAATAACCGGTATAGACCCCGTTGCTCACCATTGTGAGGCGAAGGGTATTCGAGTGCTTAGTATTCGAATAGTTGTTTCCTATTATCCAGGTCCATAGCCTAACAGTTAGCATTTCTGCCTCTTGCACAGGGTTTCCGGGTTCGATCCTGGCTGTTGGAGGTTTATATGTTCTATGAAGGCGGGCGTTTCTATATATATATATATATATATATATATATATATATATATATATATATATATATATATACATACACATACGAATAAAGTGCATATGAACGCGCACCTTCATAGAACATACAAACCTCCAACAGCCAGGATCGAACCCGGGACCCCTGTGCAAGAGGCAGGCAAGCTAACCGCTAGGCTATGGGACTGTATAATAGGAAACAACTATTCGAAATACTAAGTACTCGTATACCCTTCGTCTCACAATGGTGAGCAACCGGTATAGACCCGGTATACCGGGTATACCGGTATACTTACTCGATCAAACGACCTCACACCACATATTGTCCTCAAACATCTCATTTCCAGCACATCCATCCTCCTCCGCACAACTCTATCTATAGCCCACGCCTCGCAACCATATAACATTGTTGGAACCACTGTTCCTTCAAACATACCCATTTTTGCTTTCCAAGATAACGTTCTCGCCTTCCACACATTTTTCAACTCTCCCAGAACTTTCGACCCCTCCCTCACCCTTTGATTCACTTCCGCTTCCATGGTTCCATCCGCTGCCAAATCCACTCCCAGATATCTAAAACACTTCACTTCCTCCAGTTTTTCTCCATTGAAACTTACCTCCCATATATATATATATATATATATATATATATATATATATATATATATATATATATATATATATATATATATATATATATATTCGATCATATAAATAAGAGAGAAATCGGGTTGGACCTGAGAGAGGCGAGGTTTGCCATGCACAGGAGAGTGGAAAGGCTTTCACACACAGGTATTCTAACCACATGGAAAACCGCGAGGATAAATGTGGTGCCTCACGGGAGCGCGGAAACACATACATACATACACACATACATACATACATACACACATACATACAACCAGCAACAATCTGGGAAGGAAAACCTTTTGTATAACCATATGAGTAAAGCACACTCGGGTCTGAGACGTAGACATGCCAACGTATGGGGGGGCCCAGGGAGTAACTTAGGAATCTAAGTCCAGAGACTTTCGTAATGTAGAGATATGTCTATGAATAATCCCGTCAAGAAGCTAACGTAATTCCAGACGACATGAATGTTCCTCATTTTCCTTATGGTCTTGATCGCCTCAGTATTCATATCAGTAAAATATTCAAAGATCCCTACAAGAGATCCGGTAGACCTCCCCTACAAGAGATCCGGCAGACCTCCCCTACAAGAGATCCGGTAGACCTCCCCTACAAGAGATCCGGTAGACCTCCCCTACAAGAGATCCGGTACACCCCCCTACAAGAGATCCGGTAGACACCCCTACAGGAGATCCGGTAGACCCCCCCCCCCCTACAAGAGATCCGGTAGACCCCTACAAAAGATCCGGTAGACCCATCTACAAGGGATCCGGTAGACCCCCTACAGGAGATCCGGTAGACCCCCTACAGCAGATCCGGTAGACCCCCTACAGGAGATCCGGTAGACCCCCTACAGGAGATCCGATAGACCCCCTACAGGAGATCCAGCACAAGACCAGATACTTTAAACGCTAGTGAACCTTCCTTTACTGGACGCAGGACTGGAAACGTATTCCTAACACCAAATTCTGGCTGTCCAGCAGAAAACATCGGAGGCGTGAGGCATGATGCCGCACCCACAACCTTCTGACACACCAAGCTCGTCTCTCCATGTGTTATGTGCGGCTCTCTCAAAACCAGATTCTCTGCGTCACTTTCAGTGCCTCACTTCATTCAGAAGTTCAGGCCAACTAGCGTGTAATTACAAAATATCGTACGTGTCACTTTCAGACCTCAATTCATTCAGGTGTTCAGGCCAACTAACCACTAATTACACAAAATACCGTCGGTGTGTCTCTTTCTCACACATATTCAGCTCATCTTTAACCTCGAAAACGACAATTCGACCCCTAGAGCACGACACTACGACCCTTGAGTCTGATGGCCTGCCCTTCGACCTAACCCTTAAGGATCATGTCAAACTTCAAGCAATTATACCCAAAAGTTTTACCATCGCGCTCAGGAGGTCAAACAATACTTACAATGAACCGAACATACACGTATTTCCTCCTCTTATTTGTGTTTAAGGCAACAAACATCCTGCACGATTGCACAATACGTTTCTGCTTTCTCAACTTTCTCTGGGATTTCCGCTTCTCTCTCTTCCCTAATGCACAGCTTCCTCCCCAGCCGTTCCACTGCAGCGGTGGCTGATGAAGAGAGTGAACCCCAGAAAGCTACCATTGATCACAGTAATGATACATAAGCAACAGGATCGCTCGCTTCGTCTACCCAGCACTGTACTACTGCCTTATCTTCAGAAAACAACGACTTGTATCAAACTCGGAAAAAGCGCGAGCAAAACGAGGTACTATAAGGCTCAGTTCTACGACCAACGTCTTTTAGTCATCGCATTAGTGATCTGCAGACAGACTGACCAGGAGAGTCTCAAAATATATCGATGACACGAAATGAGGACACAAGACCCCATACCACTTACTTCATAATGTAAGTGCTTCATAAAAACTAATGCACATGTTAGAGATATGGTAGATGGACTTCAGTGCTGAAATAAAATGAATTCAGGCGATAACATTATCAAATACGAACATAAAATGTTCAACAAGTCATTGTATTCATTAGTAGGGGAAGAAAATGATCTTGGAAGTGTTGATAAGTAAAACCCTAAGATACGCAAACCATAACTTACCTTCATGTCATAAAGTAAACAATGGTAAGGTTCACAGCGTACATGTAAACTACGACAAAAAAGAGAAAATGATTATGCAACGCTCTAGTCAGACTTCGTCTGGGATGCGCTCTTCAGTTCTGATCGTCAAATGTCATGAAAGACGAAATAACAACTCACAATATGAGGTAACAGCAACAAAACTCATTCCATCATTCGCAAATAAACCTTATTAGTAAGGACATACGAAATCAAAGTCTTTTCTCCAAAAACGAGCAGACTCAATTTTTTTTTTCGAAATACTATATAATTTCGACAACATGACTCCCAACTATTTCCTCGTGTTAAAGAAACAGTGACCACAAATAAAGGTACGAGGTTAAAGAGGATATGTAATACGCATATACGTGGAAAAAAGATTTACGGCAATAGACTTATATAATACAGCAATACACCGTCAAGGCATAGACTATAAATATATTTAAAGCCTAGCAACACAGATTCTTTAATTATACTGATGATATTGATCAATACTAATGTTAGGACAGAATGAATAAATGAATGTATTTCAACTTCTTCATTCTATTCAGATTTCAGCCCCCTTCCCAGAATATCTGGCTGCCTATGATGTTCTCACTTTCCTACAAAATTACTCTCTCCATACCACATGGTGCTCCTTCATACCTTTTCCTGCCAGCTGATTTGCTGAAGGGGACAAAGGCCGGGGAAGAGCCTTCTGCTTTACTGTCCTACTTATTTCCATATCAATTAGGAAATTAGCTTACTATCACTGTCCTACAGCAGATATCCTCGTTTCAGACCATCAGGTGTTCTGTTATCCATCCTTCTTGTGTACTCCTATGACATTTTTTGTAAATACAATTTTATGTACAGTGTCTGTATTATCATTATTCTTACTATCATCATTACAGAAAGCATTGAACACTTCAAACATCACGTAAGAGCTTAGTTATAACTCTTGATGAACTCAAGAGTGTTTAAAATGCTTTCACATTTGTGTGTTTTGCCAAACACTCTATCACCGCATCAACAGTGATCACACTGTTCTGATGACAGGACAGCTGGGGGGGTCAGATCTGACGAACTGGAGATGAATTTCTGACATTAGCAATAGGCCAATGTCGTTAGCTAATTTCAACTGCTGGAGAAAAAGAGAATAATCGTGAGAAGCTCCTCCTTCTTCTCACAGATCAAGACACGTTTTTAATCCTGCTGGGAAACATGATTGTAGCGTTCATGATGCCATCTTCGCCAGCTTTAACAAGATCTGTGATCGCGTGATGCTCGCCCTCGCTTATACGATTTATATGTTCTTACCGCAGGAATCAACAGAGGCAGGAACACGGAAGCTACAAGAAGAGACCACCACACATCGGATTACTTAGCCACCACAACTGCCCACGAAACCCACGGTTACAGAGGCTGCGAATCTGGAGCAGTGCTGGTTGTAGTGTTCGGGTGATCATCGTGGCTTCCAGCCCATGAACCACACAAGCAAGGAACCTTTACAGTAGCAGTACACAGTTGACATCCCCAGGTGGGGCAGGTGTCTGAATCAGCACAGGGTACTCACCAACATCTGGGGACGTCCAGCGTATTTCTGGGACAGCCACACTTACCTGTGAAAAACAAATATCAATTTCAATAACGTGTAGTGTGCTGAAGAGAAGGTTAGGTGGCAAACATGTGTAAAGATGGAGGAGAGCTATAAAAGTCAGACGGACGGACAACTTGACACAGTGCACTACTTCACACAGACACTTTACAAAACATGGAGCACAGCTCTACTAATATCAATAATAACAAAAGCAGTGTACTCATAAGTTGACATGACTACCAAATAACAAAAGCAGTGTACTCATAAGTTGACATGACTACCAAATAACAAAAGCAGTGTACTCATAAGTTGACATGACTACCATCATAGCTGACAGAAACGCTGGTACTAATATTGTTGTTGTTCCTTATCACACAACTATAGTCATGTCTTCAAGGTAAACATAAATCTGAAATATGAAGCAAGACCAATGATATTTGTTCCATTGGTCTTTTGCATGAACTGTACAAATTTGTCCCAGTTTGGATCTGTATCGTAATATCTTGGTGTATATCTGTTTGCTTGTTATTGTTGGTTATTAAACTACTACAGCATGGTATTAATGCCTAACATTACTATATCACAAGTGATTATGAAACCTTCCACCTCCTCCAATATTCTGATATCTACCAGTCACTGTGGATAATCTATAATTATTAGTTCTCATATGACACGTGTTAGTTTAATCATTCTTCGAGAGACTGTCTAAACATTCTCTTAACTTTAAATCATCTTTGTAACTTCCAAGTGCAGAACACGATGACAATGTTCAAGGCATCAAAGCGCCGAACAGTTCACTAATGTCTGAGATACCCTTTGACTCTTTTGTAACCCTTATGGGATATGTACGATTAACGATTATGTAAAGTGTTATATGATGAATGTATTATACAGTTACATAATGTAGCCATCTGAGAAATGTATGAAGATATTTTACATAAAGAATCCATGTGGGATGTGTATGATGAAGACACTGGACACAGAGTATCCATCTGGCAAACATAGGTCGAACAGTTTATGTAAAGTGACCACTTGGAGACTGTATGGGGAAAACAGTTTACATAATCCATCAACGGGAGATCACTTCACCAGGTTGTCTGTCATTCACATAAACAATAATACTGAGATGGTTGTCATTACTACCAGATAATCATGGCTGGTCAAGGTGTCGAATCACCGTCTTAGTACACTTGTATGGATAATATTTTACTGTGACTAGCAGCGCTGTGGCAATGTGCGCGCCCGCGCGTGCATGTGTGTGTGCGCGCGCCTAAGTGCGTGTGTGTGTGTGTGTGTGTGTGTGTGTGTGTGTGTGTGTGTGTGTGTGTGTGTGTTCCTGAGACCATGCCTCCATGGAACACACAACATTCTCCCGGTGCATCACGAGCTGTGGCGTTGGGAGAGGTAGGTGGCCACTCTCGAGTCCTAGGTCGTTCCAACGTCTGTGATGATCACAAGGGAATTGATGTCTGGCTATGAACACGTGTGTCCGAGTCGATGGAGACAGACAGGTACAAGGGGTCCTGACATGTGTGACGGAGACTTTCACACTCTGGCGGCTCCATCTACGTCTTCCCTGTCAGTTACACGCTAACCCATCACCGTTCACTCGGCATTTGGCCTTGCGACGTCCCGGTCTGAGGTGCCAGCCACTTCAGACCTGCCTCTCCCTCTGGCACCTCTGCTGCGTACCGAGAACACCAATCCTGCCAGCTGGGACGGTCAATGGCAAAATGGTAAGTCTGCAGTGGCCGGTCACTATGGAACCATTACAATTCCAGGGAAGGAATGTGTCACAGGCGAAGGTACAGCCACAAGTACAGTACCCAGCGGTTGTCTGCAAGTCATCCACAGCTCGATGGATCCATCACGTCGGAGAAGACTGCCCTTTCTTAGTGACCCATTTCAAGTCAGGGTTCCTAGATATCGTCAACTGTCCACCGGAACTAATAGACATCTGACATCATGGAGCCGCATGCAGCAGTCGTTTCTCTGCTGCACGTACCCCTGCGTACTATGAGTGGAGATCGGAGAAGCAAGGCGAAGAGCAACTGCACCACGAAGAACCGCTGGGTAAGGCCGGTTAATGAGGAGGGAGAGAGAACCACCTACAGAAAATCCCCAGGTTCTGGTAACACATACTAATATAAGAACAGCTCCCTCAGCGAGGGATGAGGGCCGATCAAGCACAGCGGTGGCAAACTTCTCTCTCGGAGCTGCTCTAATTTGCATGTTTGGTCCACTAGGGTCGCCAGTCTTTAAGCGAGACCCACACTTTCGTCCCAGAGGCTGAGACCCTAAGTGCAGCAGGGACCGTGTCTGAGGCAGCTGATATGGGAAGGATTTGAGAGACGTACAGCCAGAAGTTGACTGATACCGAGAGGGGCTTTACCAAACTGTATATATGCAGGCTGGCAGATGTGGGAAGCTCTGACGGTACTAAGGACACCTACCATATATATATACACACACACACACACAGATATATATATATATATATATATATATATATATATATATATGAAATAACAACCCCCTCCCCCCAAATGTGCGCGAGGTAGCGCTAGGAAAAGACAACAAAGGCCCCATTCGTTCACACTCAGTCTCTAGCTGTCATGTAATAATGCACCGAAACCACAGCGATGGGAATGAATAAAGGCAGACAGCATGAACTATGTACGTGTGTATATATGTATATGTCTGTGTGTGTACATATATGTATACGTTGAGATGTATAGGTATATATATTTGCGTGAGTGTACGTGTATGTATAAACATGTGTACGTGGGTGGGTTGGGCCATTCTTTCGTCTGTTTCCTTGCGCTACCTCGCTAACGCGGGAGACAGCGACAAAGCCAAATAAATAAATATAAAATATATATATATATATATATATATATATATATATATATATATATATATATATATATATATATACCCACCAGATGAGTTCAATTTGACACTACAGGGATACCTGCAAGACGAACCCCATGTCCAAGACACTGGTCAGCCGGAGGAGGTGACGCGAGTACAAAGAAGTATGACACTGTGGTTATGGGATCCTACCAGTCGTGGGCGAGATTGTGCAGCTACAGCGCGAAGGACAACAGGCCAAAAACAGACGCTGAACGTTGGGTGGAGTGGTCGTTAACGGTCTGGCTCAGTGCTAATGACCATATAATGAGCAGGCAAGTGCATGTTCATCCCATGTTCAAAATGGTCCTCCCGCTTGAGGATAATTAAGCGACACAATCATATATTTCACTTTCATCCTAACTTTCTCAGTTATGCGAGAAGTGAAAGGTGAAGTCATAAAACATTCTGAGTGAAGTGAAAGCGACAAGGTTGGCTGGTCTGCTGTGAGCCAACTGTGTCAGCGGGTTTAATCCATCAGAGCTCTCCCACCCATCCAGTAAATGTGGATTTGATTAAAACTGGCTTCTGCCATCATACCACGTTTTCATTCTGTATTTCAAAATCCTGCAGTTTTTCAGGGTTGCAGATTGGCATATGTTTCACAGCGACTTTATCCAGCACTTCCCCTGTGTCCAGTTCAGTCCCTCAGCACGGAAGCTTCAGGGTATCGAGTGTACGATATATATCTGTAGGTTAATGATGATGGAATGCCTTGGATGGAGATGGCTGCCGACTTACCCTACCCCAGTCCAATGATGGGCCGTGCATGCCTGCATGACCGTGCCTTACACCAGTGGAAAACACCAATATTACCAGGACACCAAAAAACTGCTTCCAGAGCCTCAATGTCGGAAGAGGTGGTGCCACAGAGGCGCGTGACGTCGTCATCTACGAAATGCGAGTTCCTGGAGACACCAACAACAACAGAAGGCGACTTCTGGCGTCATCACCACCAACCAACAACATGACGGGGCTGCTGGCGTCACGACATCAACACGTACCAAACCGTTGCCATGGCAGGTACTTAATCACACAACAGTCGTTACAGCCAGTTAGGTACCTCACACACCACACACCAGGTCAAAACATGTTGTTGTGTGGCAGAACGTTTGGCAGTCATCGTGAGAGCCAGGCTGGATAATGGGACCTGGTTCTCCCAGCCCTGGGGAAGACAACCTCCAGACTCCACACATTAGTGACGTTCCCCCATCCCCAACCCCCTGTAAACCCGCTCATCCTCCCCCCTCCAGCCCCCATTCCTTTTTCTTCTCGGGAACAACTCGGTACTAATTGGTCCGCCTGGCTTCGGCAGCTGTGAAGGCCTGACGGTCGACCACCCACTACCCGAGGGCCAGCTGTTAATTCTATGGTCAAACTGTAGCTCCGCTGGGGGGGCCACCTCTCAGCGAAAGCGCCCAGTTACTCCCAGAATCTAACATCAACAACATCCAGGCAATCACACTCCAACGTGAAAAGAAAAAAAAAAATAGAATGAGTGAAAAATCATATGGTATCAAGAGAGTACAGTGAGGGGAAACCTGGAGAGGTTGGTACCTGGGGAGGTTACGAAGTCACCCATGTACGGGGAGACTGGTGATGATGCAAGGATACCTTGGGAGGTTACGAAGTCACCCATGTACGGGGAGACTGGTGATGATGCAAGGATACCTTGGGAGGTTACGAAGTCACCCATGTACGGGGAGACTGGTGGTGATCCAAGGATACCTGGGGAGGCTACGTAGTCACCCATGAATGGGGAGACTGGTGATGATGTGAGTGTACTGGGGAAGGTTACTATAGGGTAGTGACGTCAATACATCAAGGGGAGGAGGGCGGTACGGTCAAAACACTTGATAAGAAAGGTGGTGAAGTCAACAACATCAGGGAGCGAGAGCGGTAAGATCAACACATCAGAGAAGGAATGGTAAGGTCATCAATGCAACAGGGTAGCAGGGTGCTAATGTCACAACACCTTGTGAGACAATAATAACCTGTAAATTACAAGCATATTCCATGAAACACTTCTGCCGTCAACAGCGCAGAACAGTCACTGACATCAAAATATATACGATGGAAATATTTTTTTTTAGAAATATCCAAAACACCAGCATCAAGTTCTGAGGTCAACGGAGTCATTTTCTTCAAGTTATAAGCCAGGCTAAATTCGGAGTTAAAACTTTTACAAGAGACATAAAACCTAAGCTAGAAATATGAGTCTTACGTCACCGAGTTCTTTCGATGAGAGCAAAAAAAACTGTACACAAGTTTCAAGAGTATCTCGTTCACACTGAGCAAGCTATGGCCGAGTTTACGTTGCAGGTGTGTGACAAGGGGATGACGGACGGACGGACCAGCCGATCCTAAGGTGTCTGACATGCTACGCAGGCGAGACACGTCCAGTAAATAACACCCACAGCTTCGTGGTCTCAATTACACACATCGTCTCCGGTACCCACAAGGTGTACCAGACCGTGAAAGTAACCGACTTAAACCTGCAGTATTAACAAAATGCCTCATTAACCTCTTGAGCACACTAATACACGCAACCCTTGAGCACGACGGCATGACCCTTGGAAATGATGGCTTGGCCCTTGTAATGACCCTTAAAAAGGTCAAAGACCAGGCCATCATATTAGGCATGGGTTGTACCGTCGTGTTCCAGAGTCGTGTGTCGGAATAACAAACATGCAAATCATTCCAACCTTACCGTACGATAGCTTACCTTAGCTAACCTAGTTTAGCTGATCATGTCGTGGTGGAATTAGGTTAACATTGTTCCCTTATCTTACCCTAGCTACAGCACACCATAGCCATAACCTAACCTAACCTAACCTAACCTAATATGAACTACCTTAACCTAGTCTAGCATTACCAGTTAGTGCAGCCTATTATGCTCATCGTATCACACTGAAACCAGACCCCTTTTCTACTTCTAATGTGCCTCATTTAGGTCGTTTTCACTCGCGCTAGACAGGATAACGTTACGAACGTAACCGCGATTTTTGGGTTAAGGTAACTTTGCCAAACTTTATCTAACCCTAACCCAAACTACCCCAACCCGACCTAACCAGGCCAAAACTTGACTCGGTCCAAATTCCGATAATACGACGTTAATCACCGAACAACATTCGTTAACCTGACCCCACTTCAATCTAACCTACCTCGCCTTACCTAGAATGATCAATGCAACGCCATAACGTATCACAAATATTCCTGTAGATATGTTTCCATTACAGCGGCGTTCCGCTTGTATGGTCGTCTTCGTTATCAGACGGCGCTGTTACCATGCTGTGTGCAGGTCCAGGACTGACCCTTCACCCGCCGCCCGGCCCGCTTCTTTCCTACACTTCACAGGCAATTGTAACCTGGAGCAAAACTCTGTCGCTTTATAAGTTCGTCCGGCACCAGCACAGCACACGTTAGTCTATCCTCCTTCGTCTTGCGTCAATATTGGAACTTCTTGAGCAAAATGGTACGATCCCCTGAGCACGGCGGCACGACCATTGGATAAGATGGCCTGGCCTTTGACCTAAAACCCTGATGGATCAGGTCAGAGGTCGTACCGTCGTGCACAACTAGCCGTCACACGACGTTCTGTGTACCACCACTCGTCACGTCACCCAATCTTAATACGACCACACGACCATGAACCCAATACCTCCCCACACCGCCACGTAATATCATTTTTCAATCTTTGAAGTAGGTGGTTACAGGAGAGAGAGAGAGAGAGAGAGAGAGAGAGAGAGAGAGAGAGAGAGAGAGAGAGAGAGAGAGAGAGAGAGAGAGAGAGTTGCTCACTGCCTTTGAGTGAGCTGTATACATACGTGTTCCCGCCACTGAGACGCGTCACAGGTCTACATCCGTCACACGCGTCTGGCTGCTGATTCCCACAGCTTGTGTGTGTGTGTGTGTGTGTGTGTGTGTGTGTGTGTGTGTGTGTGTGTGTGTGTGTGGAGACCAGCCATACTGACCGTGGTCGTACCTGCTCCTTCCCTCGATGAGCTGAGATGTGTCACTTCCTCATCTCGTCTCTCCCTCTTCCCATAACCTTCCCACCTTTAAGAGTCAGGTCAACAAACACTCGAGGAACTATTTCTTTACTCTTTTTCTTACCCTATAATTCTTCCATCCCAGATTGCCAGGACTGGGGCATGTTTTCCTCGCGTGACGTCGGTCACCATAAAAAAAAGGGGGGGAGGAGGGGGGGCTGAGGGGGGCGAGAGGAAGGTACAATCGAGACACGAGAGTGAGTGTGTGGGTGGGTGGTTTGCTGGATACATATTTTTAATGTATTTTTACACCCCAGCAGAGTAGGTGTGTGTGTGTGTGTGTGTGTGTGTGTGTGTGTGTGTGTTGTGTATGTCGGTGTGTGTGTGTGTGTGTGTGTGTGTGTGTGTGTGTGTGTGTGTGTGTGTGTGTGTGTATGTGTGTGTGTGTGTGTGTGTGTGTGTGTTGTGTATGTCGGTGTGTGTGTGTGTGTGTGTGTGTGTGTGTGTGTGTGTGTGTGTGTGTGTGTGTGTGTGTGTGTGTGTGTGTAGTGATGTTGCTTGTTGGTTCAGGGGGGTAACTAATCAAGCTCAGCTCACAACTGTTCACCACGAGTATATATGACATGCGGATGACTGAAGCCTTTCCTTATTGCTATGGGGTACGAAGGGGGGGACCAGGTGTGCTCGAGCAGGAGCTGTTGCCCGGGTGTGGACAACGTCCGTGTCTCCCATTTTCTGACATGCTAGCCTTCCCCTTCGGTTAACGACACACACACACACACACGCTGGCCTAGCTCTGTCTTCCTCCCACAGTACGGTCGGTCTCCTTCCTCCAGTGCGGACCAGCACTGGCACACATACTGTTTCACTTTCCACGGACTCATCAGAATATAAACTCTGATAAACGTTTATTTCTCTCTCTCGGCGATTCTGCCCGAGAAGAGTGAGCGACAGACACGGCACGACTCCCCCTCTCCACACCACCTGCTCCTCACCCACTACATCATCATGTCGACGCTTCTTTAGCTTGGGCGAGCTACCTCCACGTGAGCCGTGGGTGAGGGCTGCTCCCCCTGGCAGGGCCCAATACTTCTCGTTTTCCCCGTCTCTTCCCCGGCCGCTCAGGATAATATACCCTCCAAACCTGAACTAACTTAATTTGCCGTTTGGTTTATCTGTTTGGTTATGTGCGTTATTACCAGGTACAGGGAGAGGGTTCTACACACGTGGGGTCACCAGCTCCTGAACGCTACTATCATACAACTTTTACAGAGTTTCCTATGCTTTCTACTTTTACAAAATATTAATATTCAGGGTATTTTATGCATCCACTAATAACATACTGTATCATATTAGTACTTATTTATCTCGCAAACACGAGAAACGACAATTAAGCATGAAATAATAATATATAATACACATACATACATACATTATACATCTTTCTTTCATACTATTCGCCATTTCCCGCGTTAGCGAGGTAACGTTAAGAACAGCGGACTGGGCCTTTGATGGAATATCCTCACCTGGCCCCCTTCTGTTCCTTCTTTCGGAAAATTAAAAAAGAAAAAAAAAAAAACGAGAAGGGAGGATTTCCAGCCACCCGCTCCCTTCCCTTTTAACCGCTTTCTAAGACACGCAGGGAATACGTGGGAAGTATTCTTTCTCCCCTATCCCCAGGGATACATATACACTCTGTTCTTTTATACTTGACTGCCACTTCCCGCGTCTGCGAGGTAGCGCCAGGAAGAGACACTGAGAGGCCGCATTCGCTAACAACCATTCTTTAGTTCTCATGTGTGATGCACTACAGCCACAGCTTCTTATCCATAACCAGGCCCTATAGACCTTTCCGTGGTTATCCCTGGCCGCTTTACACTCCCGGGTTCAGTCCATCAATTGCACGTCGACCCCGGTATACCACTTCCTTCCAATGCACTTTATCCCGTGCAGGCCTTTCACCCTCATCACTCAAATTCTTTTTGACTCCATCCTACTATCTCCAATTTGGTCTCCCCCTTCCTCTTGTTCCCTCCACTTCTGACACACATTGTCAACATTTCCTCACTTCTTTCCTACAAAAACATTTCCAAAACTTTCATCCTCTTCACCCTTGAGCTATGTTTCATTCAGAGCCAGAACATCAAGGTTTTTTATCTTGGTTGCATCCACACACTCAGACATCCTAGTCTAAGCCTTCGAGGAGGAAGAGCGATACCTTGCTTGGCTTCTTCTGTTTCATCTTTATGTAATTGAAATACAAGGAGGGTGTGGGGGATTCCAGCCCCTCCCGCTCCTGCCCCTTTTAGGCGCCTTGTACGACAAGCAGGTAAAATACAGAGGGAGAATATTTTCTCCCCTACCCCAGGTACACACACACACACACACACACACACACACACACACACACACAGGAGGAGCCCACCTTACTCAACCAACACTCATGGCAGTACATGGGAAGGACAGATAACACTTGACCTGATGGTACATGACGAGGTTATCTTCTGGACGATACACTCCTTTCCAACCTATCCCTCTACCCCTCCATATAATGACCACCAGTCCTCTGGTAAAGAGAAGTGTGCGAGGAGGACATCCTGGGATTATAATGATTCAGGATGAGGTTTCTGGATTCGGTCGTCAACATCTTTAGCATTTCTCAATCGACCACAGAACAAGGATCAAGTTGTTTCTTCTGCTCATTCTTGCACTGTGTCCAGCTCTTTCTGAGATTAGTCAAACATCAACATCAACTACTTCGCTTGAAATCCACAAAAACGGAAGACTAAGAATATGAGTAATTACATCATAATACAATTTATAATAAAGAACAGTTTTACATAAACAGCGACACACACACACACATACACACACACACATATATATAAGACATAATATCACGACCTCTTGTGCTGTCAACAAATCAGACACCAAGCTTACAACGAAAGCAGACAAAGAGCTGCCCACAAGGCAACACAACAAGATTAGGTCCAAGCGACAGTGCATGACGTGGTGAATGTCACAACCTTCCACCAGGCAGGTAAACAACTGGCGAAGTAATCCACACATCACGAGACGCTTGAATCCGACGCAGGTAATAATACGGTGGTCAAAATACACGAAACATCAATAATAATCATCCAGGAGGTCAGGTGAGTGATTAGTTACACAGAACTGTGACGAGGTGGAGCTTCTGCAGCCACAGTAATTCCCAATATGATGGAGGGAGCGAGAGGGGCTCGCACTGGGTCAATGACACGAAGGATTCTCAGCGGGGGAAGGCGATGACCAAACACGAGAAAACATGGTTAGAATAAGGAAATAATTTTGAACATACGGAAAAATCTATTTAAGGATAATTCAAAGTAATATATCATCGAAAGGAAATGATTAAAGATGAGTGACGAATTCAGTAGGATCTAAGAATGCAACGAATGGACCTGGATGATATGACTGAGAACGTTGAGTTCGACATTAAGCTGAATCTGAACAAGGAGGCAGGTAGATGAACATATCAATGAATCTGAAATGATCAGAAGAATGACGAGGCAAGAAAAGAAATTGAAGAATGAGAACATGTATGGGAAAAAGAAATATCAAGGGGCCGAGAGTAAGGGAACATCGGGAACAAACAAACAAACAAGAACCAGTAGCAAGCCAGCTGAGTGGCGAGGCTATCGTTAAGGGCCACTAGTAAGCCAGCTGAGTAGCCTGAGGTTATGGTTGAGGGCCAGTAGTAGTAAGCCAGCTGAGTAGCCTGAGGTTATGGTTGAGGGCCAGCAGTAGTAAGCCAGCTGAGTAGCCTGAGGTTATGGTTGAGGGCCAGTAGTAGTAAGCCAGCTGAGTAGCCTGAGGTTATGGTTGAGGGCCAGCAGTAGTAAGCCAGCTGAGTAGCCTGAGGCTATGGTTGGGGGCCACTAGTAGTAAGCCAGCTGAGTAGCCTGAGGCTATGGTTGAGGGCCAGTAGTAGTAAACCAGCTGAGAAGCAAGTCTGCGGAAGAGGAAGATAAGTCTGACCAGTCCACAGACAAGATGTACGAGAGAGAAATGTTAGATCTGTCAATGAATTCCAGGAGAAGTATCTATCAAGAGTCTTAGGTTAAAAATCATTGTAATATACACCACAAGTCTAATACTAAGAGTCTTAGGTTGAAAACCATTGTAATATACATCACAAGTCTAATACTAATCATAAATACAGGAAAACAAGTAGTGAGGTTTGAAATGGCCAGTTGTGAAAGACAATAATCTACACGAAACAGCCAACAACTTGGTAGATCCAAGCACTGTTAGCTCAGTGGAAAAGGAAGGCAGGAAGACAAAGATCTGAGGTGATATACTGACTGGGAGAATAACACATTGATTCATGGAGGAAAGGGTGACAAAGAAACCATATAAGAGACGGACATTACACGAACCAACAAGGTAAAATACGATTCCTGAGATAGGATAAAGCTAATGAGTTTTAGGGCAAGCAAACAAACATGACCATAATGAAAAATAGTTTGGTGTTTATCAAGGAAGAGGTTGAGAAAGGAAAATCTGTTAGAAGCAAAACACACTGAGGGCAAACAAATGACATGAAGATAAAACCCCACACAACAATAAGGGACCAGGAGGGTCGTCCAGTGTAAACCAAAACATCATACACACAAATACAACGTGATCACCAGTATACGGTCACAGGAAGCAGTGTTTGGACAAGGAACATCAGATATGGCCGACCAAATGTTGAGGAACTGCTGAGACACAGGTTACGAAACTGTAGGTTCACATAAGATCCTTCCCCAAAGAATACAAAACTGAAAGTGAAGACGGAGGAATAGTGGCTCTGGCTCTCCTATTTAGGGAGGTGGGTGAATGTCCAGTCGGACATATAATGGGAAAAGTCTTTATCAAAACACGCAGGTCTAATGGTTTTGTTTATATGTCATCCTTCGAGAAGATATGGTGAACAAGATCAAATATACAGTTATAATACTGACGGTAACATTACGACGGTGTAGGAAGCAGCAAGGCAAGCCCTATTCTGTGACGGAAAACTATCAGATCTAATGATGGGGGACTCTAACCAATGGAGTGGGCGACTGGAAACGTTGGATCCACATGGAGGATCTGAGACGCTGAGGCGTAAATCCTAAGTGTGTGATCAAGAAAACCTCCTGCATCGACAGTGGCCTTGGGGGAAGACAAGATTCCCGGCCGGTACTGGATTTCGTAGTCATACACAACAGATTGGGAAACGTTATTGAAGTTATTCCTCTCTGGCAAAACATCGTGCAGCACTTGAGTTTTAGTATGTTGTAAGGGAGAAAACAAACCAGCCAAGGAGAACCTCAAATGGCCAGAGGAGACACACCCAAAGGAAGGTTTAAAGGGGTGAGCAAAATCTGTGGGAATATAAAAGGGGAATTGCACATAGTCTGGAGCGGCGTTACGAGAGGTTTTCTATGAAGTCTGCACAGTGAAGGAGTCGATACACAGGTACAATAGTAGGGGACGGAGGGTTGAGGGAGAGAGGAGAAAGACACGAGGTGTGATCAATACGCGTCATAAGATCAATATAAAAAAGATGTTTTATGGAGAATTATACAGACGAACGACTGGAGAGTATTTGCTGTGTATGAGAGCGAGGAATGGACATGAAATGACACCTTTTCCTGCACCTTCCTGCTCGTGGATTATCCCCCGTTTTTTTTTTCTTTTTTTTTTACGAGTCTTCTGAAGTGCCCTAGCAGCCTACCACGTCCATCGGGCGGGTCTACAGGTTAAAAAAAAGTGAGATGCTGCGAGAGTGTCTTTGTGTTCAGTACCTTCAGTGTGGCAGACGAAGAAAGGTCGCACTCTCTCACATCCCTTCTGCAGCTGAAACTACAGCTCTCTAGCCACAACCACGCACCATAGACTTTTCCATGGTTTATCCTCGGCTGCTTCACATGCCCTAGTTCAGTCTACTGAGAGCACGTCAACCCCTGTACACCACACCGTTCCGATACCCTCTGTCTGTCCAGCGCACGCCCCTCCTGCAAGATCGGGCCCCAGCCTAAGCCAGATACCCATTTATCAAACAGCTTCCGAAGGAAGATGACAACTGGGGTGGCTGCGGGCCCACTGCCGTGCCCTTTATTCGAGCTAAGGCAAGGCCCATGCGTAACTAGTGGTAACACTAACCACTACACCACGGAAGAAAACTATGTACCACTATATGTGAGTTTCAGCTTCTTTCATGTACGACCACATGGAGAGACACGTCAGAAATGTACAGCTACTACAAATCACAACCTTACCAATCAAACTGTGGCGACCAATTTGGTCATCCTAGCTTTAGATGGCATAAAGGGGTCACAAAGACTGTACCTAATTAAATGAGCTCAAACTACATGAAGACATCATTAGCCATGAACTCATCCACGCCTGAAGGAAGAGGGATGAAGGAACACATGATCACAAATTTTAAGTTCTACGATGGAGGACGTGGCCGAGATGAGGAGGACTGAATAAATAAAGAGCAAAAGGGAATAGAAAGGAATATAAACAGCAACAGACCGTAGGGTCCCTTCGAGACTGACTGTGATGGTGGAAAGTATCAGAAACTCGCAGATTAGTAAGGTAAAAGTTAGAAGGTATAAAGATGATTCAAAGAGTATAACCGGCAATTTGTCAATGAAGCTAAGGAGGAGCGGATGATGTAAGTGGTGGACTTCAAATGAAATATTTATCAAGCCTGTTCTTCAACGTATCTAAAGTTCTGCTCTGAACCACTCTAACTGATTAATCATTCCATACGTTAACAATCTTGCTGGAGAAAAAGTACTTCGCCTCATTCGAGGTAAAACGTTTGTCCAGGAATCAAGTCTTAAATAATTTGTCAGATTAAGGTTATACTGACGTTTACTTTGTGGTATGTCTTAGTATCTCTGAGTAAATTTACATAGATTACCCTATCATCTTGGTTACTGGTTCCTTATGAGTTACTCTCTTACACAACAGACACTCATTCATTTCACAGTACCAACACCTAAGCTTCATTTTAATAAATAGACCGTCTACTACGCACTGGCACATATGTTCCATTAACTGTTTTGAAGGTTTTACTGAAGCTCTTTTGAGCTAAGTTCGTGTCGTTTCCATTTTCCATCTCATCCCTAGGATTGTAAGGAAAAAGAATGGCGAATATCTTGAAACAATGCGAGCTTGAGCGGGTATCTTTTTTTGTTTTTTCCACGAGTGATAGTAGCCAACATTACTTCCAGTGCTGAAAGTGACCACAAAGTTTGTTGGTGATCACTTGTATCAAAATTGTCTCTAACTTTAACATTTATCAACGAGATCCTCATCTGTAATCATAACTAAATCGGGTATATTCTCGTAGCTTGTAGGTTTCTCCATGTATTGGATTAAGGGGGACTATCAAGGAAAATCTAGGCAGATGCTTCCCATTTAGTTACAGGTATGTTACAATCTTCTACGATGACAGACTCTTGTTCATTACAACCTTCTGCTAACAGATCAGAAAATCATCAGGAGAAGAATCTGAGAGAGGAGGAGTGGGGAGAGATGTGAAGACGTACTTCTACGGAAACGAGAGAGAATTGTACGAGTGGAGCAAGCCATGGGAGGAGGGAATGAACGAATTCGTGGATCATAAAGAACTTCAAAAGGACAGTATGCAAGAAGAGTGATAAAGGCCCTGTGACTCAAATCATGAAAAAAAAAATTGTATCACTATAAACAGTATGTATATATACAATTATGATTATAAAACACTGAACCTGAGATGCAACGTATCGCACCACCACTACCACTACTACTACCATTACTACTACTACTACTACTATAAAAAGTGTCCTTAATATACTCAAGAGGCAATGTTTCTTTCTGTAAACAAAAGCACCGTCAGAATACATTTCGCTGTATTACAGTATCACATTTAGACTGTGTAACTTTATCCTGACTTCTGCAACAGAAACCTACAAAAGAATACATTTATCTAAATTGCCATATACGTCGAGACAGCAACTTTACCCCCCTTACTTCAACAATAGAAATTGAATTACTTGCTCCTGCCGTACAAGGCACTATGGAAGTAATACAATATATGATTCTGGGAACCAGTCCACAAAGAACTGCTAACAGTATTACAGCCAAAGAAAATACATTTATGGCCTAAGATACAAGAGAGTTGTCCGGAAATTTAAGAACATAAAGTCTCCGTTTTCAGTCGTGTTCAAAAGACGTTAAAGATGTTTTGGTTCGGCTTCTGAATCATCATCCTCTGACTACCAATCGTCATCCGGGATAATATTGGCTAAAATATAACTAAACTACTGTAATGTATGAGCCGTCCTAATGACTCCATTAGTCTAAAATTAACATTATTCATAACAACATTACCATTTGCACACGGGCATTAATCAAATCAAAATTTTTCTCTTTTATATTTAAGCTGTTAGTATTGTGGAGTACTAACGTGCACAGCTGTACACTATCTAGGAACTGGGCGCTACTTTAAACCGCTAATTAACTGTAAACCAATGTACACCGCCGTTAAGTACTAAATCACTGGAAGTAACCGTAAACCACTGTAAACTACTAAGTCACTAACCACTGTGGTAAACCGATGAAAGCTACAAAATCACTCACCTACTGTAAACCGTCGTAAACTACTAATTCATTAAAGGCCACTGAACTGTTGTAAGCAACTAAAGCATTAGCGTCTACTGTGAACCTATGTAAACTATTTAATCAACTGTAAACCGATGTAAGCAACTAAATAACTAGCATCTACTATAAACCGTTGTAAACGCACTAAATAAGTAAAAGCTACAGTAAACCGCTGTATAATACTTCATTACAGACAGCTAGTGCAAACCCCAGTAAACCTATTGGCTCAACCTCAAACACACACATACAAGGACAAGCAAACAGAACACACCCACACACGTCTAAAACAAACGTGTAATTACACAAACTGTTCACACCTAACTTTAGGCCAAAACTAGACTTTGCTTCACAAGTTTGATCACCTTACTTCAAGAATCATTAAAGGGCTGACAGAGAAGGTGCAGAGGATGGCAACAGAGTTGGTGCCAGAGTTGAGAGAGCTTAGCTATTGGAGAAACTTCATTTCGACCATGAGCCTTGTGTGTGTGTGTGTGTGTGTGTGTGTGTGTGTGTGTGTGTGTGTGTGTGATTACTATTTGTGCGTTACAGGATCTACTAACCTTGTATATATGTACCACGTCTTTACTGCTATGTATGTGTGAATGTGTGTTTTCCTAATATTTTCATGTTATAATGAATGCTGCAGTGTTTACAATCACGCACTCTTCCTAGGATAGACATCTCACGTCAGTGCCCCATGCAGTGAGGGCGCGTATGGTCTGAGAGTCACCTTGACCATCTGAAGAGGTGTATCAGTTTGATTCGTTTGGTGGTTCCACCACGACGTTGACGGCCATAATGACCCCAACAGTCGATAGACCTACAGCAGAAGGACCCAACCACCCAACCAATAATCTATGCTGATACGAATCCAGGCAAAAATAATCCATGTACAATTATCAATGAATTACCGTAAGGTTCGCCGACTAAAACTGAATAACAAATATGGAAGCGACTCACGGTGCCGACCAAACATAGATGCCTGTATATCAAGACGAAGGAAGGAAGGAAGACGGAAATAAATACATAAGTTCCTGGTGCTGGGAGCGGGAGTGAGCCACGAAGCCTGCGGGCAACTGGCTGGTGGGGGCCGCAGGTGGAACAACTCCACGCGAACTGATGTTCTTCTGCCTCACCGTTGCCTCGTACGAGGTGAACGTGAACCTGACATCCCACGTGGCGTGGGAGTTATGGAGGTGGGCGAGCCACCCCCTTTACACTCACACGTCACGAAAGGCCAGACACGAACGCTGTGGAGTCAGGTGTGGTCGTCATCTGCCGCACTGTCTCGCTATCCTCTAGCGCAACGATAGACCAGACACACGGGCGCGTTCCCAGTTAACATTTCGACAAAAATGCTCGTTAAAGTGATGCCTGACTGTTTACACTTAAGGTCACTTTCCTGCACGACTTAACGCTTGGAAAATATAATCTTTGCACTTATACCATCCTCTTCACGGACACCTGACCTTATAGCAGCCCTGGCTGGGCCGCTCGAGTCATATATTATGACTATTTGCTTCTTCCGTCTTCTTAACAATGTCCCAAGAGGCACCGCGGCCTAACTAGATGCCAAGTAGGCCTAGCAAGCCTCAGCGGAGATCATTATGGCTTCACACACAAGTTCAAGGTTTTGGGACTCAATCGTCTTCTATGTACACCAGGTTTCTGGACTCAATCCTTCTTCATTTACACTAGGTTTCTTTACTCGATCCCTTTCATGAACATAAGGTTAAAAGACCCAATCCTCTTTCCTTTACACCAGTTTTCTTGACCCAATATTCATTCATTTTCACAAGGTTTCTTAACTCAAGCTCCCCTTTCATTTACAGAAGTTTAATTTCTACTTTTTAACTTACATTTGGTATCTTCATTCACACCTCTTTTGTAAATTCATCAAATGTTCATTTAACAACCAACATCAACCAGCGTTTAAAAAGGAGTACCTTGCAAACCTCTTGTCAACTGGCCTCCTATTGTCTTTCTGCAGATATATTTAAAGTCACGTTTACAAGCAGGTCCTCTCTCTCTCTCACAGCTGCTGTACTCTAGGTAAACTATAACCTTATCAACATAACCTACAGGTAAACTCAAGCACAGACCATACATCACTAACATGACAGTTCATAACCACCTCTCACCCTTCACTGTACCAATACTCCAACTCCTCGCTCTGCCCACGTCAACATTCCTAGATAATCAGTACACCATCATATCTCCTTACATCAGCACACCGCTGAACTTGATACATGTTCATCATAACACCTCAAGCACGACGTTAGTACCCCCTGAACACGACGGTGCGAGCCTATGGTATATAGAAGCCAGGTTATCATGGCCAAGGGTCGTAACGTCGTGCCCAAGGGGTTTAAGAACTGTGATTTCTTATTTACTTCATTTTTTTTTTTACGAAAACTCACGTTTTGTCCTAGAGCGTTGGACTGCTCCTGCATCTTAGGAGGTGCATCCTCACTTTACGTGGGACAGTATGACAAACTTCAGTCTCCACACGCTACACTTGATCTACCACTCAGTCGTCCACGTTCGTTTTCCTTTATCATATGACTACATCCGCAGTCAGGATTCTGACGAACTTCATTCCATTATGTCTCATCTCTTGCAGTTCTGAACATTCTACTCGCTATTCTAACTTTCCGTTACCAATAAGCTGGTCAGCAACTATGCACAGGACGTAACAAAAGTCTCGACCCAGAGGCTGAATTCACTTTTTCACTTTTAGTCCAACAACTTTTCAAATACCTTGCCATGAATATGCATATACGTACACATGAGTACGGATTACACATGGACATGTATATGGAAATGCCCAACAGGCAATCTGAATATTTGTCGAACTAAAGATAAATAGTGAGTTCTACCAGTGAGTCCGGCCTTTTGATGCACTGTATATAGGAGAATCCCTCTCCCACGCCTTCATTACTCATGCCTCTTGTGTGTGCAACTCCATTCTTTCATGTTTTCCCTTTAAAAATAACCTGCAGCTTTTCAAAGGCAGAAAATACACGCACCTGATGGTTTATACCTACAGCGTAACATGCCATGAAAGCCCGTCTTGTATTTATGACAGTTCCAGCACACAGCGGGACGAAACTGGAACTGTCATGAACATCTCATGTAACTTCTTTTCTTTTTCTTCGTACAAAATGCATCTATGTTCACCAGCAACTGATACAGGCATGAGGGATACAGAAGGTCCTGGTCCATGAGAACTATGAATGAATTATGTGTCTTTACTGTAGGCCTGTTCCTCGTCATGAGGCAAGTCTGGCCTCTACTACCACGATATCTAAAGATCATCGTGGCCAAAGGTACCTTTCCAGCCACCGTTACCTGTACCAATATGATCCGTAAGTAATTCCTTCTTATGGTTATTACCTGCCAAGTGCCGGAGGTGTGGGATGCTCGCCCATGACCAGAGGGAATGACACACACACTTTATAACCATGAGGTATATCTAGAGCTCCTTCTTTCCACGACTTATGTTGTTTTCCAGTTTGAATGCACAAACTGGTAGGTAGGTTTCCGGGGCCGTGACGGCATTGAAACACTGGCATATAAGTATGATTTCGAGAGAAGAGTAAAATGTTCTATGGCAGTTCTGATCAGCTGGAGTTATACGTATACGTATTTCGTGTTGGACAAAACCAAAGATGGTTCTGCTATCTCCTGGAAACTCAGCATAAAGCAAAGTTCCCAAGAGTTGATGTGGTTTTGATAGACGCTATAGTTCTTTGCAAGTAATCTATATTTACATGGGTCTCATTCCCTTGCATATCTGAGGTGGCTCTTCTTCAACCTCTCTTTTAGCCAGAGTGAACACAAAAACACTCCGCCTCATCAACTATTCTCTTACCTCTCCTCAAACATTCCTTTCCGTCCACCGTGATTTCCTCTCTCTACTACGGGTATTGCTTTGGCCACTGCTTCTGCGAGGTGTGTGCTTGTGTCCTTACCCCTAACGCGTGGTCGCTGCTTCCCACAGTTTCCATGTCGACATACCAGCTACACGAGGACTGGACGTAAAGATACTTTGCTTCTTAGCACAACGAAGTTGTGAAATTGTCTTCTTTCATTCTTCATGTGACCTTCCAATTCCAAGAGTCGAATCTACTAACTTAGTACCCCTGACAACCTCAAATCAATCTTCCTTTTATTCTATCTTCAACTTACCTTTTCCCTATTAAGCCAACATGACTTCGAAGGGAATATACTTTTACCCGTTCCATGTCATCTCCTATAACGGGGAAAAAAAAAAAAAAAAAAAAATATATATATATATATATATATATATATATATATATATATATATATATATATATATATATATATATATATATATATATATATATATATATATATATATATATATGTGTGTGTGTGTGTGTGTGGAAATAAAAAGAGCGTGGTTGAGAGAGCAGAAGAGGGTGTTTTGAAGTGGTTTGGGCACATGGAGAGGATGAGTGAGGAAAGATTGACCAAGAGGATATATGTGTCGGAGGTGGAGGGAACAAGGAGAAGAGGGAGACCAAATTGGAGGTGGAAAGATGGAGTGAAAAAGATTTTGTGTGATCGGGGCCTGAACATGCAGGAGGGTGAAAGGAGGGCAAGGAATAGAGTGAATTGGAGCGATGTGGTATACCGGGGTTGACGTGCTGTCATTGGATTGAATCAAGGCATGTGAAGCGTCTGGGGTAAGCTATGGAAAGCTGTGTAGGTATGTATATTTGCGTGTGTGGACGTATGTATATACATGTGTATGGGGGGGGGGGGGGGGTGGGCCATTTCTTTCGTCTGTTTCCTTGCGCTACCTCGCAAACGCGGGAGACAGCGACAAAGTATAATAAATAAATATATATATATATATATATATATATATATATATATATATATATATATATATATATATATATATATGATTGATTGATTGAGAGGGTAAAGCATATACAAAGAATCAGATTGGGAAGAGCAGTGTGGTTTCAGAAGTGGTGGATCAGGTGTTTGCTATGAAGAATGTAAGTGAGATATACTTAGAAAAACAGATGGATTTGTATGTAGCATTTATGGATCTGGAGAAGGAATATGATAGAGATGCTCTGTGGAAGATATTAAGAGTATATAGTGTGGGAGGTCAGTTGCTAGAAGCAGTGAAAAGTTTTTATCCCTTTTGCCTTTGTACAATGGCACTATGCAAGCATTCCGCCAATCCTCAAGACACCTTCACCATGAGTCATACATACATTAAATAACCTTCCCAACCAGTCAACAATAGAGTCACCCCCCTTTTTTAATAAATTCCACTGCAATACTATACAAACCTCCAACAGCCAGGCTCGAACCCAGGACCTTATACGTGGTAGGCGGGAGCGCTCCCACCAGACTATGATCTATATATATCACAGTTTCACAAAATGCTTGTCACTGATTGCAACATTAATCATGCAAAATATGCACTACATTAAACAACAATACCGAGCAATCATCAGTTTAATTTGCGAAGCTGGATGTATTTGCACAATCCTCTCCAGCCTTTAGATGCTGCGCAGATTTAATTAACTCACGTTTTCATCCCAGAGTATTGTGAAAACACCAGCAATGTGTTGACCTTGTACCAGATAACTGTCCATCGTGCTGTGCCCTTGAAGCACAACGGTACGACCATTGAGCATGTCGGTGCGACCCTTGAGCACAAGGGTTCGACCGCTGAGCACGTCGGTACGGTCGTTGAGCACGTCGGTACGACCGCTGAGCACGTCGGTGCGGCCGCTGAGCACGTCGGTAAGACCGGTAAACACAACGGTGCGACCGTTGAGCACGTCGGTGCGACGCATGAGCACGTCGGTACGACCGCTGAGCACGTCGGTGCGGTCATTGAGCACTTCGGTACGACCGCTGAGCACGTCGGTGCGGCCGCTGAACACGTCGGTAAGACCGGTGAACACAACGGTGCGACCGTTGAGCACGTCGGTGCGACGCATGAGTACGTCGGTACGACCGCTGAGCACGTCGGTACGACCCTTTCAGAACGATGGCACGACTCCTTCAGCACGGTGATGCGACCCCATCACCACGACGCGCGGTACGACTGTTAAACATAACGAAACGACTCTTGAGCACGAGCTACGACCCTTCTGCATGGCGGTACAGCCCTTATGGACGATGGCTTTGGTCTCCTGCAATTCATTGTGTTAATGAAAGATTTAATACAAAGATTACTATGCCTCCAGCCTCTACCTGCCGCTGAACATGTCACAGCCAAACACCTTGCTACATTCTCCCAGTCTGTGCCTCCACTCACAACACTTCCTGGGGCAACTACCTGGTTGGCGTGTGAATGAAAAAAGACAGGTTTCTAAGATCAAGAAGTTAATGGCATCATCACAATAAGACTCCGTCTGAGATCGAGCTTAATGGCTCAGTTACTGTTAAGAATAACTGCCTGAGATCGTGCGGTTAATAACTTTCTTACCAAGTTACATCAACTTACTAAATCAAATTAACTTTCCTAAGACTGTGAGTTCGGTGGCTTAAATTATCTTTAAGCCTCTGGCTGTATGAGATCGGGGACTAGTTGGGTTAATTACTGAGACTCGGAATCGCTCTCTGTGTAAGATATTGACGCACACGTAAGACACACAACTTACAATGATGATCAAATCATGTACAATCTGATACCCTCCACACGTCATGTAATGACACTGCTACTCTCCAAAGGTTTTTTTGCTACAAGCGTTAGCTGACTGACCCACCCAAGAGTTTATATAACAAATTTCCATACTCAGACGGGCAGCCATCCTGGCGATAATCTAGAGCTAAAAACTCCTGAAATTAGCATTTTCGGGCAAACATCACCATTAATGGCGTGATGGGTGGAGTTAGGAAGTCTGCACACAACTCGCTCCTGCCTTCATCCCGCCCACGTCTGGTAATGACCCAACTTTTCCTATTAGTGAAACCTTTCTCACTTGTGGCTTTAGAGGCAACACCGACCTACAACCACCACAACCATAAACACCACAATCACTCTACCGCCATCATCACAACCACCTCTACCACATCCCACCAAAAATTCTACCACCACCACCACAACAACAACCACCTCTATCACCATCACAACCACCTCTACCACCATCACAACCAAAACCATCTCTAACACCAACACAACCATCACTGACAATATCCACATATGAGGGGGAGTAATTTTCCCCAACCTCCGATGTGTGTGTGTGTGTGTGTGTGTGTGTGTTGGAGGGGGGTGTCCCGTGCCTCCCCCGGTAGGTAAGGGTCTGTAGTTAGTGCGGGTCGTACACGGGTAATGGCTGAGTTCAATTAAGGTTATAGCGAAAGTCAGGTGAGGTCATGGTAAAATTGGCTGCCGAGCTCAGCAGGCGCGTGGAGCCACCTGCTGTGGCCAGCAGGCGAGCAGGGACTGACTGACCCGTGTCTGGCTGGCTCAGCAGGACCCAGGATCATACATCTCCGCATCCACTCACACCGTTATATATATATATATATATATACATATATATATATATATATATATATATATATATATATATATATATATATATATATATATATATATATATATATATATATATATATATATATAAGCGCAGACAGTATGAATTATGTACATGTGTATATATGTATATGTCTGTGTGATTATATATAAATGTATACGTTGAGATGTATAGGTATGTATATGTGCGTGTGTGGAAGTGCATGTATATACATGTGTATGTGGGTGGGTTGGGACATTCTTTCGTCTGTTTCCTTGCGCTACCTCGCTAACGCGGGAGACAGCGACAAAGTATAATATATGTGAATATATATATATGTGAATAAGAGCAAGGTTATTAGGTACAGTAGGGTTGAGGGTCAAGTCAATTGGGAGGTGAGTTTGAATGGAGAAAAACTGGAGGAAGTGAAGTGTTTTAGATATCTGGGAGTGGATCTGGCAGCGGATGGAACCATGGAAGCGGAAGTGGATCATAGGGTGGGGGAGGGGGCGAAAATTCTGGGAGCCTTGAAGAATGTGTGGAAGTCGAGAACATTATATCGGAAAGCAAAAATGGGTATGTTTGAAGGAATAGTGGTTCCAACAATGTTGTATGGTTGCGAGGCGTGGGCTATGGATAGAGTTGTGCGCAGGAGGATGGATGTGCTGGAAATGAGATGTTTGAGGACAATGTGTGGTGTGAGGTGGTTTGATCGAGTAAGTAACGTAAGGGTAAGAGAGATGTGTGGAAATAAAAAGAGCGTGGTTGAGAGAGCAGAAGAGGGTGTTTTGAAGTGGTTTGGGCACATGGAGAGAATGAGTGAGGAAAGATTGACCAAGAGGATATATGTGTCGGAGGTGGAGGGAACGAGGAGAAGAGGGAGACCAAATTGGAGGTGGAAAGATGGAGTGAAAAAGATTTTGTGTGATCGGGGCCTGAACATGCAGGAGGGTGAAAGGAGGGCAAGGAATAGAGTGAATTGGAGCGATGTGGTATACCGGGGTTGACGTGCTGTCAGTGGATTGAATCGGGACATGTGAAGCGTCTGGGGTAAACCATGGAAAGCTGTGTAGGTATGTATATTTGCGTGTGTGGACGTATGTATATACATGTGTATGGGGGTGGGTTGGGCCATTTCTTTCGTCTGTTTCCTTGCGCTACCTCGCAAACGCGGGAGACAGCGACAAAAAAAAAAAAAAAAAAAATATATATATATATAAGAGCGTGGTTGAGAGAGCAGAAGAGGGTGTTTTGAAGTGGTTTGGGCACATGGGAAGAATGAGTGAGGAAAGATTGACCAAGAGGATATATGTGTCGGAGGTGGAGGGAACGAGGAGAAGAGGGAGACCAAATTGGAGGTGGAAAGATGGAGTGAAAAAGATTTTGTGTGATCGGGGCCTGAACATGCAGGAGGGTGAAAGGAGGGCAAGGAATAGAGTGAATTGGAGCGATGTGGTATACCGGGGTTGACGTGCTGTCAGTGGATTGAATCAAGGCATGTGAAGCGTCTGGGGTAAACCATGGAAAGCTGTGTAGGTATGTATATTTGCGTGTGTGGACGTATGTATATACATGTGTATGGGGGGGGGGGGGTTGGGCCATTTCTTTCGTCTGTTTCCTTGCGCTACCTCGCAAACGCGGGAGACAGCGACAAAGTATAATAAAAAAAAATAAAAATAATAAATATATATATATATATATATATATATATATATATATATATATTTTTTTTTTTTTTTCTTTTATACTTTGTCGCTGTCTCCCGCGTTTGCGAGGTATATATATATATATATATATATATATATATATATATATATATATATATATATATATATATATATATAATTAGGTATTAACTGAGTTCCGCCGGTAATAGATTACACCGTGAGTGTAAAGTTACCCCAATTGATATACCGTATCATTCGGGACACACTGTCTCGTCAAAGAGCTTCTCACACCAAAGGAGTCCACATTTCCCAGCTACTTGCGGTAGCGCATCACTGGACTGCATGAGCCTTTAGAAAGAGATCCTGGGTAATACCAGGACTCTTTTATTGGCACCGGTCCTGGGTTAATTACAAATAAGTATATATAAACGTATAATTCACACTGTAGAGATAGAGGATATATACCATGGGGCTATACGTATGTATATATCTAGGGTCAACACCATGGCAACCCTCCTCTGCAGCAGAGTTTCAAGAAATGGAATAAAACTGAAGATCACCAACACCAGGTCAGGTGACATGACCTTTCGTATGGATTGGGGTCAGGTGTACAACTGGTATAATCCTCTTTGTGGTGGCCAGTGGGACGGGGTCTGGAAGCCACAACCCTTGGGAGGGAACAACACTGTGTACAGAAAATTAATGGATGTAGATACCACATATTTATCCACTGAGGCTACAATGTGACTGACATAACATCGGGGCTTCGGTCCACTCCATCCCGTGTTGCCCACTACCGACATGAGTGGAGATAGCACGGTTTTCTTGGCTATATCTAACACATGCTCTCCTCATGCTCCAGAATTGTCAAAGCTACCATCAATAAGACCAATGCCTGTCTTGTTACACAGGTCATATGGAGTACTATACACCCTGAGTGTACCATCTTAGACTGTCTTTTTTCGGTATACACTGAAATAATCTTCACAGAGTTCAATATCATGTTACTCTTATCATCTGTAAGGAAGATACTAAGGATAAAAAAAAAAAAACTGTCGTAAAGTACTTTCAAACGTGTCTTACTTCTGATGTCTTGAATATCATCAGAAACCTCTACATTATGCGAGTCAGATATGGCCAGAGTTAATGTTTTACATGAGAACCAATACAGGTCAACTCAACTTCTTTTCGTTGGCACGAATGAAGTCTACCTACCTCATGGTCCAGATGTCGTGGTCCTGCAAACTGTTTGGTCAACACTCGCCATTCACTCTGCTCTGGATTGCTAAAGGCAGGCGAGATATATACCTCATGACATCACCCTCAGTGAGTAAGCTTACTATGCACTGTCAATTTCAGTCACCACTCCACTCCACACCATCATCACATCCAGATATGGAGGCTTCCCACCTCGACCTTAAATTTAATGCTAGGTACAATCTAGTTTAAGATGTTAAAAAATAGTTCATTTGTGCCTTACTGATCAGCCCAACACATGTCAATGTTCAATAATGTATGGTTGTGGTTTAATGTGAGGAACAATGTCAACTTCAAAATACTCCTTGTATATATATACGTTCCAAAAGCACTGGTGAAAGGGTGAAGGACTGCCCACCAGAATGGTAACGCTGGAGAACATAACATTCCTTGTAGTTATAAAAAGAAATACTCTGGTCAAACGTGTGGCAGCAAAGGCACTAATGTCACCGAGGACAAGATAACAGTGAGATATGGCCACGAAAACTCAGACTGTTTCTAATTATGTCGGCGGTGAGGAACATCTTATGGACCAGAGTAACGCCTTGAACAGGTCAAACTGTAACTCTGAGAGGAAATCATGGAATCTAAATCTATTGAACGTACACCCAACACTAATTCCAACCAAAGGCAGTGAACTCCACACCTCTTGACACTGATGACTACCCCAGGCATAGCACATGACAGTATGGCCTCACCTGATGTTGTCAAGCTGCCTGTGAAGGTTTGGTCACCGCGCCTCAAGAGGCACAAAGGACGAACAGAGAAGGTGCACAGGAGGGCAACATAGATGACACCAGAATTCATAAGACTTTGTTACAGGGAAAAGCTAGAGGCTTTAAGTTCATCCACCGTGGAGGAGAGAAGAGTGAGGGGTGACCTGATCTAACCTTTCAGTTTTTACATATGCTCCATGATGCGAACTGCGAACAGCTCTTTGAATGATGCAGGATACGATAACCATGGGACATAACATGAATTGTACGGAGCAACTGGTTAGAAGAAGTAAAGAAGTATTTCTATCATATAAGAGCAACGGATGAATGAAATACATTGAATGAAGACAGTAAGTGTGGATAGCATACAGGAGTTTGAAAACTTGTATGATACTGGAGATGGTTAATGAGATGGGGCCCCACGAGTGCAGAACTCCTTCCCCGTACCCGAGAAATAAGTAACCACACACACACACACACACACACACACACACACACACACACACACACACACACACACACACACCTGCTTCTTCATGATCAAGAGTAAAATTCATGCCGTCAGGAACCTAGGTACTATCCCTTCCAGTCCTACCATCGTGAACAGCTACGTAATTATTGGTCCCGTGCAAAAGTCTGCGGCGGACGAACACATAGTTTTCGCTATGTTATTGGTAGCCGACACAGAAAATGGCGTCCGGTACATGGCTAACACATGAAGTACCTGTGAAATATTAATTGTGACAATGTTTTACGTATTTCCCTTTCCCTCAGAGAACCAATGTTTACAACACACATGACCAGACACCTGACCCTCTAACACACGGTGAAAGTCTAAAGGAATTCCTCAAAACATTCAGTTTGGCGACAAAGGTTTAACGAGGCGGAAGACGGAGTACCAAGGAACATTTCCGTCCCGTTTTCATTGTTTTATAATAATCATTACCATCACCCTTTTCTTTTTCCATTTCTTCCTATGCTCTTAAAATCATAAGCATTTTTCTCTGTTCAAAAGGACACATCAAATAGCAGCGATTAGGAAGTCTTTTTTAAACTGTAATTTAGAGAAAAGTGAACAAGCGAAGGGTTACTAGGGGTACCTGGCTCCAAGGTACACACACACAAACACACACACTGGGTATCAAGTAAACTGACCTCCCTAACTTCTTGAGTGCGACAGTACCACACAAAGGCACCAGGATACCACCCTTAAGCAGGAGACTACCCCTCTCGAGCATGTCAGTACGACCAGTGGGTATGGCGGCCTGATTCAGTTCAAAGGGTCGCACCGTCGTTCTCAAGGGTTGTACCGTCGTTCTCAAAGGTCGTACGTTGTTCTCAAGGGTCGTACCGTCGTTCTCAAAGGTCTTACCGTCGTTCTCAAAGGTCGTACCATCATTCTCAAGGGTCGTACCGTCGTTCTCAAGGGTCGTAGCGTCGTTCTCAAGGTTCGTAACGTCGTTCTCAAGGGTCGTACCGTCGTGTGCATGGATCTTTCCGTCGTGCGATGAGTGGTCCAGCTGCAAGAACACCCAGCACCACTTCTAACCCTCACCTCAGCAACTTCCAGCGTTTCATCAGAGTCCATATTTCTGAGGCGACCCATCAGCCACCCGGTGGTGAGCTCAGGGGTGCTCACAACGGCCCAAGAAAAACACACTCTCACTAACCCTCTCTCTGTAGGTGGGAGGTAGGTAGGCATCGACCAGGGAGGTAGTACCGGTAATACCAGCCTGGGGATCGGGAGAGTATATATATATATGACGGCTGCGCAGTGGGCCAGCACTTCAGTGGCTGTCAAGTGTCACTCCTTTGACCCGGCCGGATTTTACCTATGCAATTCTAATTTGCAGACGTGGGAAACGATCCTCTATAAAACATGATAAACACTTAACATTTTTCAGACTCACATAAGTATAATCTAAAATTCCTATTTTCTTTTTTTTTTCTTTTTTTTTCCCGGAAATTACCTTATAGATCTGGCTAATCCGACAGTCGATACGACTATGGGATACGACTCTGCGCTAAGTTGTGTGATGTACTGTACAAAAGAACACGCTAGCACAGCACTACAAAATACGGTGGCCGTCGCTGTACCACCAACACCACGAACCTCCAGGTCTCACGTTTGACAAACTTTGCAAATACATCAACCTCACCCGACGTGCTTGAGGGCGCTCTATTTCTGTCCCACGACCCGGCAGCCCCGCCGGCCTCATTAATCTTATTAATGACACTCATAATACTATATAAGCTGCATAACGCGATGCTCGCCACTCTATCTACAGGTTTACTAACCCCAGCTTCCATACTTATGTTGTATGCTGCTCTCCTGTCTACATGAATGTGTGCCGACCCGACCCACAATGTTTGCCGCTATGTGATTACTGACCACGTAGCACCCACAGGCCTACTCTGCAACTTACCCACATACTGTTCGAAAGTTTATCAATATATGATATATATATATATATATATATATATATATATATATATATATATATATATATATATATATATATATATATATATATATATATATATTGGGAGCAGAATCTTGTCAAAGTACTTCTCACTCTAAAGGAATCCATATTTCCCTGCAACTGGAAGTAGTGCATGCTTGGGCTGACAGGATCCTTCAGAGAGGTCCAGGGTTAGAAGATTCTATCACAGCAGGAGATTCTAAGATACCTGTATCAGAATGGTGGAGAATCTCTCTCCAGAAGCTGAGGATCCACGTGGACTCCACCTTCATTTGGTTAATGGTGCTACGCCGTAATCCAATAAGCCGAGAAACCTACTCGCGACGAGAACAGAACAGATTAAGTTCTTACTACAAATGAGGACCTCGTTAATAAAGTAGGAGAAAAGTTTGGTACAACGGATCACAGACAAAGTAGTTTTGAGGTCTCTCTCAACATTCCATGTAATGGACAACATGACAATCGCGCGCAAAAAAAATATCTGATCTTAAACATGCAAGTTCCAATGATCTTCGCGCTGCTCTAAACAGGCAACCTTGGGATGACAAGGTTAATGAAAACGACATGAACGTACCGTAGAAAAGCTTCAGTAAAACTCTCAAAGCAGTAGTGGGAGCATATGTGCCAATGCGTAGCAGAAGGTCTGTTTGTAAAATGACGCCAAGGTAAAGGAACGATGAAAGAGAAAGAAGAAACTGAAAGAGACCAATAACCAGCAAGCAATGTAAATTTACGTGGAAGAAGTAAGAAAATTTTATGCAATAAAGTAAACGTCAATATGAAAGGTATATTTTGAAAACAGGAAAAGAAAACCCATGGAGTTTCACAATCATGTTAAAAGCAATAGCGTTCAAGACAACGAACCCAAGGCAAAATCTAAATCATTATCTTGCATTTATATTTACGATCGGAGATATAATCCATGTCCCGAATCCAGTTTCACTATGAGAGAGGAACGTTCTGCAGCAAAGTGACATAAAAAGCTGATACCATCCTATCAGAAATAAACAGAATGAACATAAATAAAACGGTAGTCCTTGATAAGTTTTATCCCAGGACAATCAAAGAGGCAAAAAATGAGAAAGTTAAGCCAATGATGCCTTTCAAGTAAGCCACTTGTTCCGGGAAAAGTACTAGATGATTGATAGATGGGTATTGTAACACCGATATTTCAAAAATGTAATAAGTCACGGCCGAGAAACTCTCGTTGTATAAGGTTAACGTCTGTAGTTTGAAAATTTATGGAGATGGAAGGATGGAGTGAAAACGATTTTCAGCGATCGGGGCCTGAACATGCAGGAGGGTGAAAGGCGTGCATGGAATAAGAGAGTGAATTGGAAAGATGTAGTATACTGGGGGTCGACGTGCTGTCAGTGGACAGAACCAGGGCATGTGAAGCATTCGCGGTAAACCGTGGAAAAGTCTGCGGGGCCTGGATATGGATAGGGAATAGTGGTTTCGGCGATTTACACGACAGCTAAAGAATGAATGTGAGCGAATGCGGCCTTTCTACGTCAGCATATATCATGACCCAAGCTATAATTTGTGTAAATCTATACATCGATTTCATGAGAGCCTCAGTTCACCCGTGTAACTTGAATGGTATATTAATGTTCTGCATTGAAGTGTACGTCTACGTATTGCATGCAAGGTTCCCTCAACCCATGTAAAGATCCATCCTATCCTGTGTTTGTATTCATCTCCTGCATTTCAGCCCACCTGTAACCCGAATAGTGTATAACTTTATTGTTCGTATATTCGTGTTATGTATAAGGTGTGCCGATTCAAGTAATCTATGTCCTGAACATACCTGGGCCCGTCAGCTAAACTGTAGCATCTAGGTCATGCATATCGATACTGACTCGCTCTGCTCGTATCTAATACCCATCCATTATTTGTATAACTCCACGCACTCAAGTCTGACAACTGCCAGTGATTAGGGCCTGCCCACGCCATACCAGGTGTGTGAACGGGTAAATAAAGCAATTCAACTAAATACACGATCACTGATGATTCATCGCATAATTCACCGCCTGCCAGAAAATAAATCTTGTGAAAGCTAGAGTTTCAACAATGAGATAACCCAGAAAACCTAGTACTAACTGGTGGTGTACAATGTGATAATGTTAAGTGCAGGCCTGGCATGTAACCAAGAGAGTCCAGGATAAAATTAATCTGTTTACCATTGTTTGTTCATCAGAGGATCTCAATACACCGCACCGATCATGAGAGCAAAAAGTAAATAAATATCAAGAGTGAACACCAAATGTGATTCACAAAAATTTTACTATGTAATTCAGCATACAAAAAATATCCGCTTTATTTTTCCCAAAAATCCTCTTTAGTACTAAAGCGGACACGGCGGGGCATAACTATGTCGTGCTTGCAATGTCAGATGAAATGGTACAATAATGAGCTGATGTGTGAAGTGCTTCCATCTTATTCTTTGCTGGAAGAGGACGTGGCCGGGTAGACCGTCACGCGGGTATATACTTCATCTCGACGACTGGCTATAACCTGTACTGTGATAGCAATGGAATGTTTTCTTATTTCATGCGTATCCTTAGTATCTATATTCTCCAGGGTTTACCAAGGCCACGTAATAAAACGTCGGCATACAAAATGACAATAAACAGACAATATACATACATACATACATACATACATACATATATAGCTTAACGTCTGCAGTTGGAAAACTTATGGAAACCATCATTCGAGAAAGAATTGTAAACCAGTTAGAGGATCACCACTTAATAATCGATTCTCAGCATGGTATTCGACGAAACTGCTCATGTCTGACAAATCTGCATGATTTCTTTGTTACAATTAGCATGTATGAATGAAAGTAAAGCAGATAAGGTCTTCCACCTAGATAGTTTAAAAAGCATTCGAAAAGGTTCCGCATCAAAGATCAACGGCAAAACTTAAGTCATATGGCTCTGAACTTTGCTAGAGAAGAAACTGGTTGACTTGGTCGTAAGCAGAGAGCTGCAATTAATGGTCACGCCTCTGAATGGGTAGACGTAACAAGCGGAGTGCCACAAGGATCAGTCTTGGGTCCGGTTCTCTTTCTCATAATAATGGTATCAATAATGGACTTTATTGCAAGCTATCAAAATATGCTATTGATACAAAACTTGGACATAAATCTACAGATGAACTTCAACATCTACGCCTTCAAACTGACAAACTGGTGAACTGGGCTCAATGGTAGCAAATGAATTTTAGTATCGATATGTGCAAAGTTTTATGTATCGGTAGCAAAAACAAAATGTCACGCTATAGTGGTATGAATTCAGTTGAACAGTAAAAGGTAAATAAGGAAAAAAAACTTGGGCGTAATAATCTTTGGTAACCTAACACCAAGTAAGCAGAGCACAGAAGGAGTGAAGAGAGCGAACAAAATCCTTTGATTCATTGGTAAAGCCTTCGGATTTAAGTCCAGGGAAATCACTCTTACTGTTTATAATTCACTAGTTCGTCCACATCCTGAATGCTGTGTACAGTTTTGGGTACACTGCCTAAATAAAAGAGACAGACACAATGGAGAGCCTGCAGCGTTGAGCTACCAAGATAATACCCAGGCTGAGAAAGAAGTCATACGAGACCAGATTAAACGACTTGAATCAATTTAGCTTAGAAAAAAGAAGGTTAAGAGGTGATCTAATACAGGTATTCAAAATGATCAAAGCCTTGATTCTTTTGATCTATCAAGTTACTTGAAACTTCATTTGTTTGATTTCACTCGTCGTAATGGATACAAACTCATGGGCAAACGTATTAAGCACTTTTTCTTCAACAAGCTTGCTAACATATGGAACAATTGCCAGTTTGGGTAGTCGAGAATGGCGGAGGAGAGACAGAATTGTTGTGGTGGTGATGGCATTATAAAAACTTTATGAATTGTGTGCTCTGATGGGGTGGATTGTCTCCGTGAAACATGTACTGCTGCATGTATAGAAAAAATACAAATTAAATGAAATTTTATGATCTACTGAACTGCGATTTCACTTTCATATATATATATATATATATATATATATATATATATATATATATATATATATATATATATATATATATATATATATATATATATATGTGTGTGTGTGTGTGTGTGTGTGTGTGTGTGTGTGTGTGTGTGTGTGTGTTTACTGGAACATGACCCTCAACAAAATGAGCCAGGCTCTTCAGCTAAAATGTTCAGAGATTTAACACAGATCAACTGCTCGGCCAGCGACTGCTGGCGTATATGTAAATTCAAATTACAGCTTAAATCTCTAAAGATTACAAACGCATTAGGGAAATCAGCCATCTACACGTGTGTATAAACAGAGATTAAAATGACAGACATTTCCAATGCTAAAATATCACCCAACCTTCTGTGCGCATGGTACAAAACTGAGGGAATCTGAGACTGCGTGTAGAGGAGTTATTGCCTGTATACCCTCCTGGATACTGCTATAGAATTCTCCTTTCGGAAATATGAACGTGAGAGCTAGAAGGTGAGGGGAAAAAACTATGAGGAACGTGTGTGTAACTGATCGTTCACTGTCACATGAACAAAAGATCCTACTGGTTGCCACACCGAGTCACAATACATGTCTTTTGTTCCTCAGACGACGCGAACTATGGTCCTCATGATCCCGCTCTCAGACAACTGACTGTCCTCAGGAGGAACAGCTGTCTACCTTCAGACGGACGGAGGTGTGGGGTCTAACGACGAGGGCTGCTGCTCCTGGTTGGGAAGGGCCTGGGTGTGCCAGTACTCGTGTCAGGGGGGGCTGTTGGCACTGCCAATGTCGGATGAAAGTGGCAGGTGGGATGAAGGACAGGCTGCAACACTCTGGCCAGGGGCTTCACGACTAGAGGGTAAGCAGTGAAGCGTACCTCACCCACCACGGTGCGACCCTTGAGCACGGTCCGACCCATGACCACGACGGCACGATCCTTCAGTAGGCCAGTCCGACCCATGACCATGACGGCACGAACCTTCAGTAGGAAGGTGCGACCATTATGCACGAGGGTTCGATTCTAGGGTACGGTGGCCTTGCCAAACGCCATCTCACCGAAATGTTCCTTTCTACTCAAGAACCGTAATACTGTGATGAAGGTGGTCAAGGACCGTACCGTCGTGCTCAAGGGCCGCACCGTCGTGCTCAAGGGCCCTACCGTTGTCCCCGAAGGTCGTACCATCTTCCACGAGGACCGCACTATCCTTAATGGTCGTACCGTCGTGCTCAAGGGCGGGCCCGTCATTCCCGAAGGTCGTACCATCGTTCACAAGGACGGCACTATCCTTAATGGTCGTATCGTCGTGGCTCAAGGACGGTAGCGTCGTGCTCAAGGAGCTTAGCGTCGTCTTCAAGGACCGTAGCGTCGCACTCAAGGCACAAAGAGTGAATTCCTGCGACACAAATTGGATTATTTATAACCACGCCACTTTTAGCTACACCCAAACAACGTTCAACATAACAGTTTTACACACCGCCGGGGTAACAATGGGAATGTCCGGGGGGAGGGGGGGGTCTGATTGGCCTCGATATTACTGCTACTACCTCCACCACCACCACTATTACTGCTACTACCTCCACCACCACCACTATTACTGCTACTACCTCCACCACCACCACTATTACTGCTACTACCTCCACCACCACCACTATTACTGCTACTACCTCCACCACCACCACTATTACTGCTACTACCTCCACCACCACCACTATTACTGCTACTACCTCCACCACCACCACTATTACTGCTACTACCTCCACCACCACCACTATTACTGCTACTACCTCCACCACCACCACTATTACTGCTACTACCTCCACCACCACTATACTGCTACTACTCCCACCACCACCACTATTACTGCTACTACCCCCACCACCACTACTCCCGCTACCAACCCACCACCACTACTGCTGCTAATCGAGCTAATACTACCCCACCACCACTACTAAAGGTACTACTACTACCCCACCACCACTATCTACTGCAGGTACTACTACTACCCTACCAACACTACTACTGCTACTCGTGCTACTACTACCACCCCACCACCACTAACACTACTACAGGTACTACTACTACCCCACCACCACTACTACTGCTACTCGTGCTATTACTACCCTACCACCACTACTACAGGTACAACTACTTCCACTACCCCACTACCACTGCTAGTGGTACTACTACTACTACCCCACCACCACTACTACTACTGCTACTACTACTTCCACTACCCCACTACCACTGCTAGTGGTACTACTACTACCCCACCACCACTACTACTACTGCTACTACTACTTCCACTACCCCACTACCACTGCTAGTGGTACTTCTACTACCCTACCACCACTACAACTACTACACCAGCACCACCAATACCCAATACTACTACCCTTACTACTAGTACTACAAGTTATGTACCTGGGCCGGGTTCTTGTCACTGGTGGGGTACACTACACTTGCAAACTATGTGACAGTTTACTTTCAAGGGGAGAGGCTGTGGGCTACGGTCAGGGTAAAGGTTTTAGTAAAGTATGTGTCACTATGTGGCAAGGAATACATATGTTTCTAATGCTTACAAAATGTCTAATATCAGGCGGAACTTGCTCAATCCACCGAAGTAGTAAAAAAAACAAAACCAGTTTAACTAGAAAGTTAACTTCCCTACAATCTCTCAGTTCACCTGGTGCTACTTACCAGTAGGGCAGAACCACCAGGAACCGATCACTTTATGAGAACCCTTCTGGTCAGGTTAGGGAGGGATTTGACACGGGAGGCAGTACGTAGCTTAATTGACCCTGGTCTATTTTTGTTCCAGGGTTGTTGAACGTACCTTCAACACACGGAGTGATTACCATCCTGGATTATAAAGCCTGTAATCAAGAACACGGGATCTGAGGCTGTGCAGTAACTGGCTGTACCATGCGCTATTGATGGGCGCCGAGTGGTGTGCAGGGTGGGGCTCACATGCACAGGGAGGAGTGACAGGTACAAGGAGAGGTGAGAGGCGAGAGGCAGTACTACGGGCGAGAGGAGCTGGGAGAGGGGTAAGTGAAGCTAAGAGGGACGAGAGATGCTGGGAAAGGCTCTAGGAGAGGAGCGTTATAAAGTACACAGAGGCCAGCCAGGCAGGGGTGGCCACTATCTTCACCAAATATTGGGTTCAACTGGACGCTATACACGACTCCCTCCGCCTTCTCAACCCTCACTAACTTGTGGGTGTGTGGGGGAGAGGGGAAAATTTGGACGGGCGAGTGAAGCGACACAGTCGGATGTGTGGGTGGATGGAAACGTGGAAGTGCGAGTGGATCAACAAAGGTGGAACAACCATCCACCACAAACATCTGAAAAAGTATATACCAGTATAATCTTTCCTTTTCCTACGATGAACATCAGATCAACATGATTTCGTCCCTTTACCCAAGCGAACACCCTGTTCCTCCACTCTGCATCATACCTGTTCACCTTCAGTGGTATGGACGAGACCCGACACCGTCTACAAGGCCTCCTGCAACATCCCTATGGCAGATGTGGACCTGAGGGCTGCGGCTTCCAACAGCTTGGTCGACCAACGACCCAATCCAGCAGCCTGGATCCAGCCCGGGTTGTAGGGATGAAGACCCCTGAAGATATACCTCACGAGGCATCCATGATAGCCTGACCTCTGACCTGACCCACGGTTCTCACCGCCATAATTCATCAGCAGATCATCCAATATAACTGCACAGTTTCAGAACTACCATTAACGACCTACTGCCGGTACATGGAGGGCTGCCTGTTAAGTGACAAACCAACCTGCGGTGTATGGCTCCAGTCAGGGAGTGTAGCTCTGTTCCTCCTCTTCCGCTGGGGCGTAACATCTGTTGTCCAAATACTGATTTATTAAAACTAAATCCATGGCACACAATCATTCATGTCAGTGAGTGTTAAGTGTCAGTAAAAGTGTGTGTGTGTGTGTGTGTGTGTGTGTGTGATACAGCAATATGTATTCCAAGGATATTCACACGAGAGTCGTACCACATTCACAGCGGTATATACACTCCCCTCATGCCCTTAATAATAGCAAAACTCTCCTCAGTCTTTTAAGGGGATGTAACACGAGGAAAGATACTCACGTCCTGTATATTGTTTGAGTGGAAGGGAGAGCAATAACAGGGCGGGAGTTTTACAGAGGGAAGCGTACAGGGGATGTGTGAAGAGGCAGCGGTAACAGCTCGTGGGGCTCCAACTGCGAACTGAGGACGAGAGCACAGCAGTATGTGTGTGTGTGTGTGTGTGTGTGTGTGTGTGTGTGTGTGTGTGTGTGTGTGTGTGTGTGTGTGTTCAGACAAGCAAGTCATGATGGATTGAATTCCATCAAAGCCCGCACTGTAAAAATAACGATGGAGGTAAGAAGCAGAAGGAGGAGGAGGCGGAGGAGGAGGAGGAGGAGAGTGGGGAAGAGGAAAGAGTTTACAAGAGATGAACCTGAAGGGCGGGAGGCTTCAGGTGGGAGCTGGGTCTTTCATGATACGTGGACACTGTTTTTCTCCTCTCTTCCAACAAGACGAGTCATGGGGGGCACGGGTGCATCTCCCAGCACAAGGGAACAATATTCCATGGCTTTAGTAAAGGTGATTGGGGAGACGTGATATAGGGTGATCGACGAGAAAGAAGACCGAAGACTCCTTTGTACGTTTTAAAGAAGTTACCAGATGCGTTTGTTCTTGGAACGAGAGAGTGATCTGATATCAACAGCAGAATACTGAAGGGGCTGAATATTGCAAGAGAGATATTCCTGACTATGGGAGGTGGTTGACAATTTTCCTGCTGGTGGGATACGAAATGTCCTTGAGCTACAGAAGCAAACGTTGTTTTACGGTTAGTTTCGTGTGATTCGCAGGATTTATGCAAAATGACGATATTAATGGGTGGAGGAACGCTAAGTCGAAAGATAGAGTCGACTCCTGTGACGGACAAATGACATTTGCATACAAACGTGCAGGTCTGCGGTTATCACGCTGAGGCAAATGTTATGTAAATGAAGAACGGGTACAGGAACGACCCTACGGAACTCCAGTGTTTATGGGGGGATCGTCTGAGATCCTTCTGCCACTGCACAGGTGCTGCATCTGGCCTGGAGAGGGGATGTCCAGGAGATTATATAGGGGAGAAGCCCAGTGGAGGAGACTTGAAAAGATGCGACTAACATCTGAGTGACTGAAGACCTATGGAAGCACCAAGCCTGAGGCGAATCCTATATATTGTGTGTGTCGGATATAACTACACATCTTTCTGGGTACTGAAGATGTTTATCATGGCTTCCATGACTTTAGGGGGTGATTCATGTGAAGCCTGGTGGAGTGTGGGTGGGTACGAGAGCAGACTGGGAACGTCAGCGAATTTCCAGATCAGGAGACAGAAACAACAGCGAATGAAAGTCTAGAAAAAGTGTGAGGAGCGAGAACCATATCTGGCATCAAAGTGGTCCGAACCTGACGGTTTGTTAGGATCAAGGGTTCGGGGAGCCGACGAGACTCTGATAACATACATATCAACAAGGAGCGTCGGGCCTCGCGAAAGATGCTGGCGAGGGACAGCTGAGAGTACGATGATGAATCCCTGCATCTCGAGTCGAACTCTTCGTAGGAATGGAACTCTAGAGATGAGCCTCATTGCATGATGCTGCTGTGGTGATGAGGCGAGGATGACTACCAGCTACAAAATGTGTGAATAAACCACTGATGAAGAGAAGGATTTGTTGATGGAGTGTGTAAGGGCAGGAACTTGCCTTACTCATGTCTGTAGGCAGAGTGAGCGTCGTGTTTTCATCGATTTTCTGGTGATCTATGTCCAGTGCGTCCCTGGGAAGGGATCATGTTTCCAGCGGCGGGAAAAGTTGTGCTAACAGGTGGCAGCATCAGCGGTGACAGGTGACAGCGTCAGCGGTAAGCGACAGGAGCAACATTAAGAGATGACATGAACAGCAGCAGTAAAGACCGGTAGGACCTGCCCTTCAAGACTGATAACAAATGCAATAATAACTTACGACGTTTGCAGAAGTGACAGAAGTAAGTAAAAACAGTTAGTAACAAAAGTTAGCGGTAACAGGTAGCAATAATAAAAATAAATAGCAAAAGACAGCTATAATAGGGAGCAGTAACAGCACTAAGTGGCAAAAGACAGCTATAATAGGACAAGGAAGGGCAGTAATAGGTAGTAATAACATCAGTAAGTCACAAAATCAGCTGTCACAATAAAAGTAACAGGTGGGAGCAGCAGGTGGTAAGAGGAGTAACAGGTGGCAGATGGACTATCAACAGACTGCAAGAACAGTAACAAGAATCAGTACCACCGATAACAGGGGGCAATGATTGCATTAACAGGTGCCAACAGAAGCGGTAACAGACAGCAGCATAAAATCGTAAACTGTACTAACAATAAATGGTGAGAGGCAGAACATAAACAACAGATAACAGAAACTGTGACAACAGTAAACGGTGCCTGTGAACCGTAAGTAAAACGTTACTGTATCTACCATCATGAAAGAAGCAATAACAGGTAGAAGTAACAGATTAATCATGGCAGTAGCGGTAACAGAAACTGGAAGCCGTTGTATCAGTTTAAAAGATGCCAACAGCACCAGTCACTACAGTGGTCTGCAGAAGCAGTAACAGTGGTCCGTAACGGTATTAGCAGGTTACAATAACATCAGCACCAGTGGTAACAATGTTACGTAGCACCAGTAACAGGTAACGGTAGAAACAGTAACAATGGCGAGCAGCAGCAGTAAGAAGGCGCACAACAGGCGACAGTAACAGTAACATTCGTAACATGTGGCAATGCTGAGCTGCATCACGTAACAGTAACAACAAGAATCAGTAACCTGCTGCTGTAGCAGGTTCAATAAGTGCTAACAGAAGTACTAGGAAGCATCAGCGAGCGATAGTAACAGGCAACAGTAGCAGAGGAACGACAGCAGGGAGGCAGCTGTGACGCTTATAACGCGTTACCGCAGCACCCATAACAGCTTGGTAAAACTGGAAGCAATAACAGGGGATAACATACACAGACGGCATGGCCATAGCAGCAGCCGTTAACAGATGACGTAACAGAGAGAAACAGGGAGAATAAACAGATGGCAGGATCATCATGATGAAACGCACTGAGCTATAAACCATAAGCACGAGACACAATGACGAGACAACAAAAGACACGTATGTAAAAACGCAGCGGATGAGAGCAATGTACAGCGTCGGCCAACCAACCGACGGACAAATGACAGGGACAACCCCTGAGAGAGAGAGAGAGAGAGAGAGAGAGAGAGAGAGAGAGAGAGAGAGAGAGAGAGAGAGAGAGAGAGAGATTGGTTAATGGAACATTCATGTCTTCGATAACAGCGTCAACCGCCAGGGAAAGGGCATCCATGCACGCTCGCACACAAAGACAAGCACACACACACACACACACACACGCACATACACACACACATACACACACACACACACACACACACACACACACACACACACACACACACGCACACATACACACACACACACACACATGCACACACACACACACACACACACACACACACACACACACACACACACATATATATATATATATATATATATATATATATATATATATATATATATATATAAGGAATAGTTACCTTTCGTGAGGCTGTACCATCGTCAGTGCAATATAGTTTTGTCGACAACTTCTTGCTCCACAGGAGGTCATCACTGTCCTACCCCTGCGTGGCGTGCAGCGGCAGAACCATACAGGGGATCCTGGGTTTGTATACCATATAGTATATTTCTTTCATACTTGCTTCGTTGTTTCCCGCGTCAGCGAGGTACCGCCAAGAGAACACGGAGAAAAACCACATCCGCTCACACTCATTCCCTAACTGCCATGTGCAATGCACGAACCCACAGCTCCCTATCCACAGCCAGGCCCCACAGACCTTTCCATGGTTTATCCAGGACGTCTCAAATACCCTGGTTTATTCCACTGACAGCGTGTCGCCCCCTGTAGATCACTTCGCTCCAATTCATTCTATCCTGTGCACGTTTTTCATCCTCATGTATGTTCAGGCACTCAAATCTTATTCACTCCATCCTTCTATTTCAAATTCAGTTTCCCCCTTCTACTTGTCCCCTGCACTTATGAAACATGTATCCTCCCAGTCAACCTCTCCTCACTCATTTTCTCCAAACGTCCAAATCATTTCAGGTCACCCTCTTCAACCCTCTCAACCACACACTTCTTATCAACACATGCGTCTCTTACCGTATCATTACACACAGGATCAACTCTCCTCCCATAAGATGTAGTCCTAAACCATTTCATTCCCAATACATTCACCCTCTTCTTAATAGTCTCATCTATAGCCCATGCATCGCATCCATACAACGCAGTCCAGACTACTATACCTTCGGACATACTTTCAGTGCATTAGGAACCTTCGCCCCCTCACCCCACCCTATGACTCAACTCTGCTTACGTGATTCCATTCGCTTTCATGTCCATTCCCAGATATCAACAAAAAACTCTTCACTTCCTCCAAGTTTTCTCCGTTCAAACTTACATCCCAATTTACTTGTCTCTCTCCACTGCTAAGCCTAATGACTTTGCTCTTATTCACATTTACTCTCAGCTTTCACACATTCTCCCAAACTCAAACACCAACTTCTGCAGCTTCTCATTCGAATCCGGCACTGGCGTCGTGTCGTCAGCAAACAAGTGACTCCCTCCCTGCCTCCCTCCACCCCCACAATAGACCACATACCTGACCCTTGCATTTACCTCCCTCACCACCCAATCCATATACAAATTAAACAGCCATGGAGACATCAAACATCCCTGCCGCAGACCCACCTTCTCACCCACCTCTCTACTCGCAAAAACGCCTAACTTTTTTGATAAAACTCCTCACTGTTTCTAATAGCTTTTCTCCCCCAAAGAATATTCGTAACACCTACCAAAAGGCATATCTATCAACCCTATTATATACTTCCTCCAAATCTATAATTGCCACATACAGTTCCTTCTGTTTCACTAAGTATTTCTCACACACTGTTAAGTTCCTCCGAACTATCTTATTCTCCATGAAGTTTACTGATACTCTCTCGTCCCAGCTCTTACTTGCCTTATTTTTCAACCCCTGCTCCTTCCTCTAGCCCTCCTTTCGCCTTCTCTTGTACATCTCCCAAACACTCCTTCCCTGGGAGTGCCGCCCAAACACCTTTCTTTTCTCTCCGATTACTAACTTTACTTCGTCATCCCACCATTCACCACTCTTTCTCACCTGCACACCTCACACCTTCCGCATGTCAAACATTTCCTCACATATTCCAGCACTGCTTTCTTAAACACCTCCCATTCCTTCCACTCACCTACCTTCTGTTACGCTCACCTTTTGCCATTCTACACTCAACCTCTCAAGGTATTTCTTCACAAAAGCCTCTTTCCCAAAGTCACTTGATTTCACTACCTTCTTTTCACCCATTTCATTTCCTTTTTCTTTTTTTTTTTTTTTTGCAATCCTCTAAAAACCTTCACATCCCACCAGCTGCACCTTTTAGCATATTCCCATCCAAGAGTCTCTCTTTGGCACACTTGTCAATTAGTACGTAATCCAATTATGTTCGTTAACCATCTTTCGTACTCCACATACACTTACGTATGTTCCTCTTTTTAATCTTTGTATTTTCAATCACCAGTCATTCTTCAGATCACAATTCAACAAGTTGTTCATCATTTCTATACACCTCACTGAATACTCCATACCCCCCCCCCAAGTTATGCTATTGCCACATTGCACATATTCGCATTCAGACCACTAATACCCGATCTCTCGCATCAAATCATAACACTACCAACACGTCTAACAAACTATGACACTACCAACACGTCTAACGAACTATCAAAATAACAGCAAGTCTAACGAACTATGACACTACCAACACGTCTAACGAGCTATCAAAATAACAGCAAGTCTAACAAACTATGACAACACCAACAAACTATCCGTTTCACAAAATGCATTTGCAACTGCTGCTGCAGCTTCAGAAAAGGAGAAAGAGAAAGAGCGAGACTTGTCACAACGCTAAAGCTTTTCCAGCATGAGCCGCCGGCTTGAGCGAGGCAGCGAGCTTATTTGCTTATGGATTTCAAACATTTTGAAAAATAGTGTCGATGCATTAGTAGTAATGGTTCTCATGCGAACAAAACATACATTTTTCCATATAACTGCAGTGAGTGCATGTTTGCTGGCCTTTGTGTGGTACCGAATGTATCTCGGCGGAATGACATACTTTTATGTGTGATTACTATTTGTGCGTGACGCGGAGGGGGTTTTACACTTGTGTTGCCCCGTCCCTTAACCTGGTATATGTGTGCCACGTTTTTACACAGTGGCCCCGAGGGGAGGAAGAACAGCTGGGTTGACTGTGGGTCAACTGCAGCGCCCATGTTTCGAACTCGAGCGAGTGTTAGCGGGAGGATGGGGTTCCTTCCTCCCCTTGAACTTCCTTGTTTGCTCAGGTATTCACGTCCCACCACGTACGGAGTGACTGGACCCACACGGTATCAAACCCGACCTCTACTGCCGGTGCATCGACGACATCTTCGTGTGCGTTCACAGCAAGAACATCACAGACAAGCCGAGGGAGAAAGACGTGTGAGACGTATCAGGCCTCCAACTCACCGAGGGGAGAAGCACTAACCGAGGATCCCCTTCCAGGACGTCTGTGTAACAAATGATGGAGAGCGACTTCTTACTCATGCTGAAACCGACGGACGCGGGTAGATGCCACATCAGCGCAAGACAATGTACTGAGAGATATAAGGTAAGTGTTATATGCCTTGAAAACACGCTCCTCGTGACCTCTCCTGGACCGAGGACTAACAGAGGGCATGGCGGGTCCTGGTCAACAACGGCTGCTCCACCACCCATTCTGACGCCATCCTGAAACTTTTGCGACGATGCGCGTCATCCTCACGCCTGGAGCAGCATAGCAACATATATACATATACACGCACGGTGGGCAAACATTCACTGCGGCGTATAAGTAGGATAAGAAAGCTGTCAGGAAGACTGTGGCTAAAACCTGTACCCACCCAAGAACAGCGGCCTGGAGCAAAGAGATGCCGTTTTTTTTTTTTTTTTTATACAAAGTGAACCACACCAGTCAGGATATGGAAGCTACGTGGTGCCTACGGGTCGCGGCTTCCGCCAGTTTGGTCGACCAACGTCCTGGGCCCTGCCTGGGCTGTGGGAGTAACCCCCCCACCCCCACGAAGACTTCACCCAGTATCAGCACTAGCACTTGCCCTCCCACAACTATCTTCATTACTATCACTATGATTATCTTTTTTATTCCTGTTTTTAGAAATTGATGACAAAGGAGGAAAGACTGTCCAACGCCGCACATCCCCCACCCCTTCTATTAAAAGTCGCCTTCAACGACACGCAAGAGACACATAGCAGCTATTTCTTTCTCCCCAGTAATTCCTCCAGCATCACGTGAAATAATCACTTTCTACTGTAACGCTAAATATTTTTTCAACGAGCCTATCATCATCTGCCATACGTTTTACACGCAGTGACCAAATGATCTGATTGTTATGGTTTAGTATACCTCTTTAGCAGGCCAGTAGTAAAGGCTTGAAGATAATCCTCAGAGAAACCAAAGTAGATTAATATGGCACGACCTTCTCTGTCGCACACTTATGAGCTGTGTGTCATCCATGCCACGTTATTCATTCCTGTTGTTTACTCACTCGGATATTCATAGACAATGACTAAAGAGCCCACGACGGCAGGGCTCTTCAGCACGAAGGTACGACCTTCGAGCACAACAGTACGTCGTCGCCTTGAGTACGAAGGCACGACCCTTGAATACGATCGTACGATCCTCGGACACGACGAAAGGATCCTAGTGCACGAGGACAACGACCTTAGGTATGAAGGTGTGACCCTTAAGCACGACGACCACACAGTAGTATGACGAGCACTTTTGACCTGACCCTTCACGATCAAAGTCAAAGTCCCAGAGCATTGTCTGGAGAGACGGGTGTAATACCTGGGCCACCTCTACTGGAACCGTCTCCAACGGTCTACACGTCAACTCAGTACACACACACACACACACACCCGTACACCAAAGACCCATGAGCTTTACATGGACCCGCCTCCTACCCCCTGGCCTTTGTGTACATCATTCCAGGTGATCATGAGTCTCCCGGTCAACTTGGCGGCAGTATTGCTTCCGTGATGAAGATGGTCATGAAACTTCTCGTTCATTGCCTAATATATGTCCTCATCAGTGTCAAGGGTAAAACGACTAGCCACTAATGATTCGACCCATCACTGAAAATTCATTTCCCGAGAGATTTATGAAACGACTTGTCTGTCTATTCTTCTCTTCTCTTTCCACTCTTCTGTTATTCATTTGTTTCTCTTCCTTTATTATCAGCACGTAATATGTTGCCCTCATGTCCCTACTATGGTTACCTAACTTCTCTATCGTTCGTATCATCTACACAGATTCCTCTCTGCTATGAATAACTAGTGGCATTAGTTGAAAAAAGTACTATTTCTCCCTTAAAAATTGCATCCCTTAAATGTTACGGGTAGACCGTTCAAATACAAGGGCCTGCGTCAAAGTAAGGTCTGGCCCATCTATAAAAGCAACCATTCCTTTGCCAGCAGTCTTACATTCTCCATCTATCTACCCGTGTTTTGAACATTACCCCACCTCTTGTATCCTTCACGTGTCCACCATGAGCCAACATCCAACCCTACGTCTAGGAAAAATAATTATGAAACTAGCTGTAACATCCCCATTCTACCGTACTGTAAAGGTCCTGCTTTGCATCCGTTGTCCCTCAATCTTCCTCACTTGCTGTATGTTCCGTGTGAGTCACTGCAAGATTAGTATAGCCGAGTGATGAGTAGTAATCTGGCATTCACTTACATGTAAGTAAGTGGGAAGTAGAAATTAAAATCAGTATAGCGAGAGCACCTGCACCTCCTGCTGGTGAGGCTTCGACCGTATTACAGTATCAGACAAAGAGAGTTGGTATTCCTGTAGGTGCTTCGGGAATCTTAATCCTCCATTCCCCCTCCCCAACCACCTCAGGGATGCCATCAGCTCAGCCAATTTATCCCCCCAGTAAATGAAGTCCCAAGTGGAACAATTTTACCTCCATTTCGTGCGGTTAATCTGGCTGCCACCTGGGGTTACCTCCTCAACTTCATCGCCTAAGTGTTAAGTGTTCTCAGTTTCCTCCTGTTATCTTCGTCTCGTCACCCGGGTGTAAATGATCATCGTGATACAGCAAACTCGGCCTGACGCTAATCATCCAAACACGCATATTATGTTTCGTCCTTCACCACCTGATACCCATCTGGGAAATTATAGTTTCTCTTAACTCTGAGCATTCTTCTTCCTCCTCCTCCTACTCCTCCTACTTCCTTGCATGCTTGGCCTCCTTCTCATCTAGTGCTTGGTCGAGGCAGATACACCAAAAGCACATGGACGACTTTTCTTTTTTTTTTTCTTAAACTGAGCGAAGAGAATGACTGATAACACGTCCATGAGGAATTACTGTACTTTATAGGGAACTCAGGATGTGGGTTGGTTTCCGCTCTACTTACAATGTCTGGTCCACTTTCCGTTACCATATCTTGCTTCCGGTTCGTATTCTTAGCCACACTGTTACCTCCATACGTAAATACTTTATGCCACACCCACTCATATTGTCTGTCCGTTTTGGGGAGGGTTCATTTTCCTTGGGTGTAATATCAACCAATTAAGTATGACGGTACGATCATCATGCACGACGGTGCGACCTCTTACCACGACGTACCGACCCTTAAGAAAGCGGCGGCACGACACTGGCGAACGAGGTTGAAATCCTTTAGCACGACGTTACGCCCCTTTAGCACGACGGGACGATCTTTAAACACGACGGCATGACGGTATGAGCCTGGGGTGTTATGACCAAGGGCCGTAGTGCTTTGTTACTTACGTAATGCCACAAACATCAGAGTGATTAGGAGCAAAGTCTGTCTTCCTGTGTTACAGTGGTATTATACATACGTCAAGTGGTATACACTGGAGGCAGGGAAGGTTGGTGGTACACTTACTCACACTGGTTGGGTGCCACGGGTCTACCAAACAGAATCACCACACATTCGATTCAACATGCTCTGAACACATACACATATTAACATATAACACATTCTAACTATATGCACTCAACACACACACACACACACACACACACACACACACCATATACGCACTCACATATGTTTTATGAAACCACGAAAATCAATAATTACACAGACTCACCCAACACAACATATGTGCTCACTACACGCACCATCAAACGTTCCCAAGACGTATATTTGTCGCACACAATTACCGCAAACAACACATCATCACACATGCGTGCTACATAAAACTAAACAACATACGCATAAACTAACACACACACACACACACACACACACACACACACACACACACACACACACATTCCGTGGTGTAATGGTATGCGTTACTGGTTATAAGTCAGTCATCTGGACTTGCCCAGAGTCTGACATGCACAGAGTTCGAATCCTGAGGGCGGCAGTCGACCCAAACCCAACCCAGGTGTTCATCTTCCCCTTCGGGGCTAGTCGATAAGTGGATACCTGGCTTACGCTGGTGTGTGTGTGTGTGAGTGTGTGTGTGTGTGTGTGTGTGTGTGTGTGTGTGTGTGTGTGTGTGTGTGTGTGTGTGTGTGTGTGTGTGTGTAATAAAATACATGATAAAGAAGTTTAATGATTTCAAGCATCCATTCCACTGAAAGTACACAGTTGAAGAATTACATAATGGGGAGGGGAGGGGGGGACATGACAGTAATAAGTTAATTAATTACAAAAGACATCAATATCAAGGTGGGGCTGGGTACTTCCACACCCTGGATAAGCACATGAATGAAGTCTATCAATAGAGTGAAGGACGTTTTACACAGGAGATACGATGGTCAATACATCATAGATTTCCTGGTGATTCGTTGCACAGTAGGTAATGTAAAGCGACATTCATACCGGCTGAATTGCAGCAGTATCATGTTGACATACATGATGCGTTGAATGGTGTACACTACGTAATGTCAAGTTACACAGTGGGTGAACTGCAGTTGTACTGTACTGACATACATTACGTATATTTAATGGTGACAATAAAGTGATGTAAAGTTTGATAGTTGTTGAACTTCTGTAATACTGTGTTGACTGTATTATGCATCTAATGGTGAGCAGTGAGTGATGAATATCTTCACACCAGTTGTGTTACAGTAATATTGTAGATGATATACACATAACCATGAGGAAAACTAAACTGTGTGCTGGCTTAGCTCTGCACTTATTCGGGAACTGTTTATTGTATTCATAGTGGTAGGTACACGACAATGCTTGTGTCTGTACGAGCACTGTTTAGCTATAAGGTGACTTTGGTGACGGACGTGTACGTGTGTGTGTGTGTGTGTGTGTGTGTGTGTGTGTGTGTGTGTGTGTGTGTGTGTGTGTGTGTGTGTGTGTGTGCGCGCGCGCGAGCACAGGATTAGACAGAATACATGTAAAAAAAAAGGTTAAAAAACGAGGCAACACAAGAGTAAAACCTTCTCCCTGAAAAAAAACGAAAAACAGAAATCACGCACGCACACACACACACACACCACACACACACACACACACAGCGTGGTGTAGCAGTTAGCATTAAGTCAGCAAGACCCACATGAGTTCGAATCCTGGGCGCGGCAGTCATACCACAACCACCAAGCCCATTCTTCATCCTCCCCCTCGTGGCTGGTAGATAAATGGAGTACTAGGCTTAAGCTGGCGTGTGTCATTACTATTTGTGCCTTACGAGGAGAGGGTGTTACACTCGTGTTGTCCTGTCTCTTTACCATGTGAATATGTGATTAGGATTCCTATTTGTACAATAAGCAGAGGAATTTTACACTCGTGTCGCCCCGTCTCTCAACCTTGTACAATACACATAAGAGTTTTACACTCGTGGGGCCCCATCTCATGGACTTTCTTTATCATACAACTCTAAAAAAGTTTTACATAGTCAGCATTCACGGTCTTATGGCTAAGTTTATTCCATTCATCCACGATTCTCATGCTAAAAGATTACTTATTTATATATGTATTTGTATATTCCCCGATCAATTTCTTATTCAATTCTTGTTTTGCCCTCTGGCTGTTCCGTCTTGGAAACTTCACAAAACTGTTTACAGTCAATATCACCAAAGAAGTTCAGATGCTTGGAGGATGTGATCAAGTCAACACTTACTCTTCTCTCTTCCATGATGGATAAATTCATACCCTCCAGCCTCTCACTGTAATCAGCTCTCTTGATTCAGGTATCATCTTTGTTGCCCTCTTCTGGACCTCCTCTATCAGCTCTTTGCGCTCTTGGGTACGATGACCAAACTTACGAGGCATTTTCTAGTTTTAGCGCAATAAACTCAATGCATAATTCGCTAAAAATTTCTCTTATCCATGCCCTAAGTGCCCTTACACGCCGGCAGACAGACTGCGTCCTCTACAATTCCTTTACGGGAGGGCTATGGCGATGGGGTAGGTGCAGTATCGACTCCTGAGTCCATCTGTAGCTTGGTTCCTGGAGATTACATTCGTATCCAGGCCTTCTGTATCTGTGTCCCGTCTTCATTACCGTGCACTGACTCGGGTGAATTTCGTCAACCATGTATCATACCAGCTCGGGCGTTGTAAGTTAATGCCATCCTCATCGTGATGCCGGCATAATAATCAACGTGTTCAGGCATGATTCTCGTCCTTCTGAGCAAGCTAGCAACACAGATTTAGAATGGCATTGGACCAAGGAATATGACCTACGGCACACCAACGGTGACCTCAACCTGTGAGTGTGTCTTTATTCGTAAATTTTGTTTTATTTCATTCATATATATATATATATATATATATATATATATATATATATATATATATATATATATATATATATATAAAATCGTAATATCACTTCTTATGTACCACTCTGATATCCTTACTTTCCAAGAACTCCCGTTTCAGAGAGAATAATCTGTTTCCAGTCGTTCCCAACCAGTGGTTCAGTTCCTTTACCTCGCCAACGCGTTCCGGGAAAGATGTTTGTGTACTTCTCACCCTGAAATTTCGCCAGCTCTAGAAGGCAATGTTCCTGCACAAAAGCATTCTATTTGTGAGAGGATCAACGCCATCAAGATCGTCATCAATGATCTCTCCACTATTCTCTTGAAGGTCCACAGGATCCATATTATCATTATTCGTGCAGAGACAACTGTTGTTCTGCTGCGTTCGCTGAAAGTAAGTAAGGAACTGCGAGGTATGGGTCAAGCGATGAGGCAAGTGACAAAGGGTGAGGTAAACGTCAGCCAGAGTGGGAGGGTGAGGTAAGCGTCAGCGAGTATTTCGAGTGAAGGAGGGTGAGGTAAGCGCTAGTCAGCATGAGAAGGTGAAGCAAGCGTCAACCAATTTGAGAGAGTGAGGTAAACGTCAGCCAGTATGAGAAAGTAAGTTAAGCGTCAACCAGTACGGGAAGGTAGGTAAGGTCAGCCACTGAGGCCAGGTTAGGTAAGTGTCAACTAGTGAGAGACAGTAAGGTCAGCCAATGCTCCAAGTGTGGGAGGGTGAGGTAAGTGTCAGCAAAAGAGAAGGGTGAGGGAGGGTGATGTAAGCGTCAACAAGTGAGGTTAAGTTTCAGCCAGTTAGGAAGGGTGAGGTGTCAGCCATCAGGCAAGTGAGGGAGGATGAGGTGTCAGCCAAAGGAAAGTGAAGGACTGTGACGTGTCAGCCAGAGTCAGCTAGTGAGGAGGTGAGGTAAGCGTCGTCGGGGAGAAGGTCAGCGTCCGGGAGCGGAGCTGACGGTAATGACTGACTGGTCACCATGACAACCACTGGCGGCGTAAACACCTGCCTCACCCCAGCCCAGGATCCCAGGGACTCCAGCCCAACCATGACCCCAGCCCCGGACTCCAACCCAGGACCCCAGCCCAACCAAATTTCCGAACCCAAACATATCACCCCAGACCCTGACCCCGGCTCCACGCCCCAACCCTCCTCAGCCCAGGACCACGACCCCTCTCGCCCCAGCCCCAAACCCCATCCGCCCAGACGCTCGCTCCAGCCCCACAGCACGACTCACACCCTAACCCTCTCCCCACAGCCCGACCCACGCCCCAGAGCCTAAACTTCTCCCCACAGCTCAACCCTCTCCCCAGAGCCCTTCACCTCCCCTCCATCCCACACCAATAACTTCCATTCTCCCCCGTCAATCCAGCGTCCAACAATGGTGTGTAGTAACATTTTATTTGTGGCACTAAACTCCACTACTTCCCACGCCGTTAACCCGTGACATTAACTTTGATCACCCACCTGTAGGACTGCCTTCCACCCGGCCATAACCCCGCCCGACAGCCCAGCACCGCTAATCCCCGGGTCCCTCCCAGTCCACTAAACCGAGCCAGCTCCCTCTTGAGAAAATAATGTCACACTAACTCGTCCCATTAAACTGTGTGGCTGACCTATGGCACGGCTGGCCTGCCTAACCCCACCCACATCCACGCCTCTACCGTGTGCTCTCAGCCCATGCTGGACTAATGTGTTGTGCACAGTGTGGTGGTAGTACCTAGCATAGTGTGTGGTCAACACATGGTGAGTATGGCCAACATTCGGTGGGTGTGGACAGCATTGGATGGTGTGGTCGATATATGGTGGGTGTGGTCAATAATGGAAGGTGTGAATAACATATGGTGGGTGTGGTCAACACATGGTGGGGGTGGTCAACACATGGTGGGGGTGGTCAACACATGGTGGGTGTGGTCAACACATGGTGGGGGAGAGGGAGGCAGGAGCACCAGAGAGCGGACCCCAACCCACTCCCCAGCCAGAGTGCCGCTGACACCCCACATCAGTGAAGGATTATGCTAATCTATCCTCCTGATCCTGAATCAATTATCTCTCTCTCTCTCTCTCTCTCTCTCTCTCTCTCTCTCTCTCTCTCTCTCTCTCTCTCTCTCTCTCTCTCTCTCTCTCATTAGCGATATATATATATATCTCATTTATTATACTTAACCGCCGTCTCCCGCGATAGCGAGGTAGAGCAAGGAAACACACGAGGAATGGCCCAACCCACCAACATACACACACACATATATATATATATATATATATATATATATATATATATATATATATATATATATATATAAATATATATAAATATATATAAATATATATAAATATATATAAATATATATAAATATATATAAAGAGGGTGTTTTGAAATGGTTTGGGCACATGGAGAGAATGAGTGAGGAAAGATTGACCAAGAGGATATATGTGTCGGAGGTGGAGGGAACGAGGAGAAGAGGGAGACCAAATTGGAGGTGGAAAGATGGAGTGAAAAAGATTTTGTGTGATCGGGGCCTGAACATGCAGGAGGGTGAAAGGAGGGCAAGGAATAGAGTGAATTGGAGCGATGTGGTATACAGGGGTTGACGTGCTGTCAGTGGATTGAACCAAGGCATGTGAAGCGTCTGGGGTAAACCATGGAAAGCGGTGTAGGTATGTATATTTGCGTGTGTGGACGTGTGTATGTACATGTGTATGGGGGGGGGTTGGGCCATTTCTTTAGTCTGTTTCCTTGCGCTACCTCGCAAACGCGGGAGACAGCGACAAAGTATAAAAAAAAAAAAAAAAAAAAAATATATATATATATATATATATATATATAACCTAGCGTAAGCCAGGTACTCAAAATATCGACCAACTCCTAGGGGGGAGAATGAACAGTTTGGTTGACCGTGAACCTACTGCCGCAACCAGGATCCGAACCTAGGCGGCCGACCCCGGCCACCCCTTCAGTACATCATGGTCAGCAACGTCAACCAATGCAACACAAGAGATGGTCCATCAATATTATGGCGTGATGCTCTTTAGATTACGAAAATTTCTTACACGAAACTTGTCAGTAGGGTTCAGTACAGCCAGTTATACATAGGTAGTAGCAGCAGTATAACCATAGTGTTTGTTATGCAGTATGTTCCATATACCACAACCTCCTTACTCACGTGAGGCAGCTAGTCTCTCTGTTCGTTCCCCCGGGGACGCACTCCAAACCTCTCCCTTTCCCCTTGCTCTCTCAAACGTTTACATCTAAATGTCAAAGTTGCCTAGATGATGATGATAATAATGATGATGATGATGATGATGATGATGCCTCTCACCTAACATGCTGCCTCAACAGAGTGATTCCCGAGTGGTTTCGCTGGCTCGGTCAGGGAACACACAAGTTTCTTAATCGATAACGTATTGATTGTCTCCGAACCTAATGTTAAATATAAAATAACATCAAGATATAAGTTGCTAGACCTAAAATAACAAACGTATCTTCGCTCCTCAGTGAGGGAATCAGTGATAATAACTGGTAATTAAAGTGGCCATGATTCCCTTGTGTTCTATCACGTCTATTTGCGTCTTAATTACCTTACGCGGGCGTGAAAGTAATTATCAAACATGTATGATTACACGGGGTCTCCGACAACTCCGAACTCCTGAGTCAGAATTCACAAATTAACTTTAGCTTAACAAATGATCAAACTGCTCGCTAATACCTTGTATACACATAACCATGGCTTCTCTGAACTCATAGAAATGTGAATGCCAGCTAACGTCATGCAGTTTGAACACGCTAAGCTGAAGATAACCTGTGAATGGTGTTGTATGGACTACGCCTGGTCTCGGTGACATCGAAGTATCACTGGGAGTACAGTCTCTTCAATTAATTTCTCTAAAGGAGTCCACACCTCCCTGCTACTGGAAATAGCGCAGCCATATTAAGGGCCCGGGTAACACCAGGACTTTCACAGAAAATGGTGTAGGAGAAAATATATAAAAACAATAATTCAAGCAGTAAGTTTTCAGACACTCTATGCCTTGTATTCGTCTCAAGGCACACATTCTCCGTGGGCTGAGTTGTACGTAATTCAGTGGATGGTCAATATAAGCACGAGACACGTGCGACCCTTGGGTATGCTGGCCCAGCCCTTCATCTGACCCTTAAATGGGATAGTATGGTCATGATCTAGGTGGTACCCGTCGTGCCTAAGGGTAGTGTGGTCGTGCTGAGAGAGTCATGTTTTAGGAGGGCTTCTCCCTCAATCAACTGCTGCAGTCTGTTGTTAACTCAGCTTACATTTCAGACAAAATCCTACAGTCTGCTTCCAAGTTCGACTTTATTCTCCACTAGAGTATCCAAGGTACAATACTTGGTTAGGACGCCTTAAGACCAGCCGCTACACCTGCCACGTATTAAATCCCGTCCTACTCAATCATTCACTCCAGGCCAGACGCCAATACGCCTCTTGGTCTCAGCTAGGGGCAAGTTACTGATTTTCAATAGTGAAGAATATCCCATCCAACGCTTTACATGTTCTAACACACTCCCTGGGAACTAACCCATCCATTATTCGTCACTCGTAAGTTATGCCCTTGAGCAGGAAGACTTCAAACTTAAGCATGATGATTCTAACTCTTGTCTACGACGACATAACCCTTATATAACGATGACCTAACACACCCCCTCCCCCCTTGACAACAATGTCTTAGCCCCATAATTACGACTCGAGGGTTAAGTCGTCGATGTATGATCACAACATTCATGTGAAATAGTCGTAATGAAGGAGATTACGTTGTCGTGTTTAAACGGCTGTGTCACTGAATTCATGAGGTTGTCAGTGTATTCAAGGTGTTAATCATGAGATTTACGATTCTGGTATAAACATTAAGAGAATTCTTCCTGGTAGTGGCGTGACGTGTGTGTTGGGCGTTTGTCTGCAGCGGTAGCAGTTTACTCACCCACCGACACACTGTCTTACACTACAGGTTGTGAAAATGGACACGAGTCAGTCAAGTACAGAGGAATACCGTTATTACGCACGTTGTGTTGCTCTTCCTCCAGGCACAGGAATTCCTCCCAGACAGCAAGCACCCTGGCTGCTCTAGCTAGGGTCGCCCTCCTGTTGCCTCCGTGAGACCCCAGTCGAGTGCTCTGTGGAGCGAGCCGCTGCAGCAAGCGTTCCTCGTCCAGACGGGTTCTGAACTTTACCCAAGTACCGAGCAATCATCCCTGGGTAGGTAAGCAAAGCCGTGATGCTAAAAAGCTCTGATAAGGTGTTCCTTCCGCTCCATCGAGAGTGGTTTTGGTGATACCATCACACAGTGTAGGGAAGATGAGCCGCTTTACAACCTCAGGGAAGTACCTGGTAAAACGGGAGCATTTTCTACTTATGCAAGACGTCACTGAGGATGGTGAACCATCCTTGAGCACGAGGATGTGATCCTTAAACACGACGGTACAACCCTTAAACACGACGGTGCGGTTCTTGAAAATGACGATACCCTCGTGCTTAACTTGTTAAGGCCCCAGGACAAGCCGACCCACATCGCTCCCGAAGGCAGCACCACACGATGGTCGGGAATGGCATAAGCGAACAGCAACTTTCCTCATTCTTCATCGCAAGTTTCATTTTCCTACACATGGTAAATGGTAATGAGACTATCATCATGTATCACATGATTCGGTAGACATGAAGTAGGCACAGCTACGTGGGGAGGGACGTTAGTTAAATGTGCCGCCTGGTGCAGGGACACTCAATTTGCATGGCAACATCTGAGGAAGCTGTGAAATCCACGTCATTGTGACCACTCACGATCCTTGAGACAAATACAACCGGTGTATAATGCAGTGGGAACAGGTGAGGGTGAAAATACCTAATATCATTTCATATTTGCAACAGAAGAAAGAAGTCTCTTACAAGTCTCCAGATCGTCAATACATCGATGAATCAACTACACTGTAAGGAGGTCGTAATGTACATAACATCAATACATTAACCCAAGCCAAAACCTCAAAGGAGGTTGGAAGAGCACGTGTAACTCACTTTCAATCAATGGTGATTCTCGCATGAATATTTCATGAAAAACTTCTTACTATGAAGCTTGGCAAGTGGACCACCATCAGGCCTCCCGCTACGAGCAAGGGAGGATAAAAACGCCTTCTGCGACAGGGGCTCCATGAAGCAGAAAACGTAATGGGGTTCTTATCACCGTGTAATGTACCTTATGAGGTGCAGCAAGCCATAGAGACTGCTGCTCTGATTGCATCACGTGCCCTTGTGCACGACGGTACCGTACCGCCCTTAATCATGGCAGCATAAACCTTGGGAACGACGGTATGGTCCTTGAAGACGACGGGACAACCTTGACCCTTCAAGAGCACTAAACCCAAGACCTACCGTCGTCCTTCAGGGTGGTAACGCGGTCCTCAAGGGTGGTACTGACGTTTCAGGGGCGGGACCGTCGCGCTCCAGTTCATAAAGTCGCGTTGCTGGGCGATGATCAACACGACTTTCATTTCCACCACAAAACATATGTCACTTTTCAAGCTCCTGCTCTCACGAGTACCACCCACACCCCCTATGTTCCTACCTCCATTTGCCGCAATAAAACAGAATTTCTAACTTCTGAGAGAGATAAGAAATTCATACAGACATGAGGACTCGTTTGATAAACTAAGGTTCTACGACGATAGTTCGTCGATGCTAAAAATCAGCAACCCGTCCCTCTACTGTCTTCAGCAATGCTGTTGGGGACGTGTCGACACACCACACCGATGGCAGCCAGTATTCATCGTCAACCCTGCCTTTAAAACCTCAACGAAATAATAATATTAGCATCATACAGGAGGTGAGAAAACGGGCAAAATGAGATCCTTAGATTGTTGTCTTCTTACTGGTCGAAAATTAGTTTTTCCAAAGACTTCGTGGTAAGAGAACGGCGTAATACAATTATTTACGGAGCATACACACACAAGGTCGGGTGTGTGTGTGTGTGTGTGTGTGTGTGTGTGTGTGTGTGTGTGTGTGTGTGTGTGTGTGTGTGTGTGTGTGTCTTCTCTTAATGTCCTTAGAGACCATTCAGCGGGAGATAATGGTCTTAAACACAGACTGCAGAAAATAACGGGCAGGGGGGAGGAAGACGAGGGCAATTTCTGGGGCTGATCAAGAGATCCAAGAACATGAAGACTTATGTAATGAAACAAAGACCATGGTGGCCAGTGAAAAAAGAGGCAAATATACAATTAAGAAGACTTGTAGAAAGATCATAATATGCAGTCAGAAACGGAATGATGGAGGGCTATTCATGGTCCGGTAAGTGAAAGGTTCAGCAAAGTGCAGAGCATACAAGACCAGTGGTAGATGGCGACAAGGAACCTTTCTGAAAAAGCCAAGAGACATAGAGGTTGACCAGTCAATACTAACAGCTTTAGAATTAGAGCTGGAGACCCCAAAATTAGAAAGACTGTAAAAGGGAGGCTGACTGACGTAAATCATATGATTTTTAGATCGTAAGAGAATCGTATTCCCCATAAAAAGGAGAGGGTCAAGAAAGAGGGAATGTTGATTAAAAGAGCTGTGTGAGCTACAGAAATGCTGTCAGCAGTTTCTCTGATAAAAGAATAGAGAAGAATGGGAGGATATCATCAAGGACGACCAATTACGGTCAAGTTCGATTTGAAGTCGTCTACCCAGGAGGTACTCAAGCTGGCTAAGAACTCAAATATGAGGTGAAGTTCACTAAGGCATTCATCATCACCCGTGACAGACCGAGGGAGGAGAAGGTCAACTGGAAGAACACGGGAGACACCAAAGCTTGAGTGCGCCTGTAAGGTTTGGTCACCACACATCAGGAAGCACGAAGGACTAACAAGAAGGATCCAGAGGAAGGCATCAAAGGTGATACATGAATTATGAAAGCTGAATTACATGGAGAAGTTGATGCCCAATTACAGATGAGAGGAGAGTAAGAGGTGACCCCTACGTCTTGAAACTAGGTTGATGGTTAAGAGTGTAGAAAATATTCAAATGATGGAAGCATACAATAACTAGGGGGTCACAAAATTAATCAAATCAGGAAAAATTGTTAGAAAATAATATACACAATCAGTATTCTTTAGTATAAGAGCAGTGGATGAACGGAGCAAAGTGACTGGTGAAATCATGCATGCCCACAGCCTCAAAATTTTTAAAACAGAACAAATTGTAGGGTTGAGAAAAGTCACGATGTACGGCTACACGAGCCTACAACTCCCTCCCCGTACAGCACAAATACATAATCACACACACACACACACACATACAGGCGTATGTATGTAAACTTGGGGAGCGGGTTTGCTTCAACTGTTTACTGAATAAGACAACATATTCCGTTCTTGGCTTAAAGGTCCTGCGGGATGTTTAGGGATCTGATATACTTCCGTCCTGCACCTGCTCCTGTCGAGACTCAAGAGGATCCTATTTTGGAGGAAGATGTGTCAACTGCTCAGTCTTCTCCTGCAGACCAATGTGTCACTCCAATGCTCCACTGCTCGCTCATAACTTGGGGAGCAGGTTTAATGAACAACAATTATGCTGTCTTATTCAGTGACATGTGTATATACACTGTATGTATATATGTATCATAATCATAAACCCTCTCCCACGTCACCGTGTAATTACAATATATATATATATATATATATATATATATATATATATATATATATATATATATATATATATATATATATATATATATATATATATATATATGTATATATGTATATATATATATATATATATATATATATATATATATATATATATATATATATATATATATATATATATATATATATATATTGATGTTGCTCTATTATCAAGATAAATATTTCCCTTACAATCCACGACTGATAATATTTGCACCTCCTTTCCAAGACTATATGTTTACAGGTCTCCCACTTTATCAAATCTCTGTGTCTACTCCCAACACATTAATCCATAAGTTTCTGTTCTCCTCAACTATCACAAACAGCCTCGTTCGGGCCTAGTGGTATACTGGTGTTTCACTTGTTTCAGCTGAACAGGAAAAATGGAGCAATAATAATCTCATGTCATTGCTCTACACCTTTAACCAAGTTTCAAAAAACACACAATTCACAACGACGGAAAAGATACACTAAAAAAAAATGAAGTTCTTTTTTAACCTGATCAGGAAAATGGACGGAAGTGAAAATGTCATGCATACAGAGTGAAAAATGTTCTATGGTGAACGCTGCAATGAGGACGAAGCTGCACGGCACAGAAGAAGGAATAACAAAAATAACGTAGTTATATAACAGAAATACTTAACGTATATCTACGGCCTGTATCCACTACTTGTGTTATATCTATTGTATGAAACGTTATATCTACCCTATTACGTTATATCTATCGGCGGAAACACTATATCTACAGCCTTCAAATGCCACATTTACTGCCTGAACCGTCAATTTATCGCCTGAAACATTATATGTAAGGCCTGAAACAACGCCTGAAACGTTATATCTACTGTCTCATGAACACTTTATGCTTATAGCCTGAAACGTTATACCTATTGCCTGACACGTCATATCTGTCGCCTGAAACGTTGTATCTACCGTCGTACACGTTGTATCTACTTCCCGATACTTTACATATCTGCCGTCTGAAATGTTATACCAACTTCCCGAAGAGTTATTCCTGCTGCACTAAACGCCATGTCTACGACCTGAAACATTATATGCATTGCATGATAAGTTATATCTACTACCCAAAAAAGTTTACCTACTGCCTGAAACATATCTGCCGCAGGAATCGCCATATATACAGTCTGAAACGTAACTACAAATGAGTTGCAGTAGTGACGGGCCGCCGTTAAAACTCAAAGACTTTGGGGATCTTCACCCCCAACCCATGATGGGCCCAGGCTGCTGGACTGGCTCGTTGGTCGACCAAGGTGTTGGAAGCCGCAGCCCCACAGGCCTACATGGCTCTATCATCCTGGCTGATCGAGTACACTATGTAGGTACTTATCCAGTGCATTCGAAAACTTCTCTACCGTGGTGCATCCCATGCTATTTCTGATGGTAGGTTGGTAAAGTGTTGAACAATTTTGGGCCTTCGGATGTTTAAGGTATTCTCTTTCTGTGCCAATCGCACCTCCGGATTTCAGAGGTTGTATTTCACCGTCTCTTCCATGCCTGTCCTGACTGTAGGATGCTATTTCCGAGTGTAAGTCGGGAGCCATACCTTCTAGGATTTTCCAGGTATAGAAGATGATACACCTCTCCGCCAGCGCTCTTGGGATTATAGCTTGAGTGATATCAGCCGTTCCCAGTAAGTGATTCCCTTTACCACATCAATACGGATTGTGGAAGATCTCCGACCAATTCCGTAATTTCGTCCGCCTTGTAAGGTGATGGTTAGACCGCGATGATATTAAATTCGTGAGAGAATTAACGCCTTGAATAACACATGTTATCACCGGTTGTTCTTACCTTGTCTTGAAGGTCCACAGGATCCAGCCTGCCATCCCTCAGTATAAGGCAGCCATTGTTTTGTAGTGTTCCCTTCAGAGTGGGTCGTTAGTCTTGATTCCTCCGCGGTCTTTCACGTCACTCAAGCAATTTGTGATAACGTCAGTGTCTGTTCAGTATTTTCGTTTTATTTTCTTCTTCAATTTACCCATACCGGAGAAGCTGAAACTTATCTTCAATGAAAAGCATGTTGTTCTCGGTTGTCAAGTTAAAGACTTAATCTAAGTCTCTTTGAAGACATTCGGCATCTTCTACTGATGTGATTTTCATACTTATTTTGTGTCATCTGCAAAGGATGATATGAAACTGTGGCTCGTGTTTGCGTCAGTGTCAGATATAATGAGGAACAGGAGGGGACCAAGTACAGTTCCTTGGGGGACTGAGGCTTTTACCGAAGACGTAATGGAGATGGCACGGTTTACAACGACGTGTTGTGATGTTACTTAAAATGTATATCCATCTCCCAATTTTTGGTAATATTCCTTACTTTCGATATTTTATGTTCTACAACACCATTGGTCACATTTGTCAAATGCTTTTGCAAAACCTGTGTAGATCACGCCATTTTCTTTGTTTCCTAGAGCGTCAACAATCCTGTCATAGAAGTCAAGCAACTGAGAGAGGCAAAATACCTTCATGCCCTGAAACCTTTTCGTCATGGGTTATGTACGTTGCTCACTTCCATACACCGAGTCAGTCTGCCTCTTAAAGGGATACTGTCAACGACTGTAATGATGTGCGATGGTAATGCAATCCGTCGGAAATGTTTTGGCCCTGCTTTGTGGAGTGGGGCGATGTGAATCAGTTTTACTCTCTCAGGGAATCGTGTCAAAACCTGAAGAAAAAAGAAAACACATTTTCTCCAGAGGATACTTAGTGCATGTGGTAGAGGTGTTGCGCATTTCTTTATGATGGCCGAGTTCCAAGAGGTCGGCCCTAGGGCTGAGTGATTGGCTCAGGTCTCAATGGACGACTGGAAATCTTGTGTTGAGGTGGTGATATTTGGCTACGTGTACACCTGGGGGATCACTCTCTGAGAAGTCTGTTCGGTCATCTAACTATACTGTGGACATTTGATTCACTGAACACAGATTCATATTGCCTTTCTAGATTCCCAATCATCTCCTGACAGTCGTCTGTGAAATTATCTTCAGTTTTAAATGGAACAATGTTGTCTATGGTGCTGAGTTTTCCGGTTCTTTTTTTTATATTTGTACAAGTATTCTGGGTTATCTACTATTTCATTGTTGTATTCTTCTTCTTTTTCCTGTGTTTCACGTGACATTTTCGTTTGTGGTTTATGCGACTGGCGCATCTTACTACCGTAGTGAAATCGGCATGTTACTGCAGCAGTGACGGGCCCACGTTACTACAGTAGTGACGGGCCCACGTTACTACAGTAGTGGTGGGCCCACATTACTACAGTAGTGACGGGCCCACGTTACTTCAGCAGTGACGGGCCCACGTTACTACAGTAGTGGTGGGCCCACGTTACTACAGTAGTGACGGGCCCACGTTACTACAGTAGTGACGGGCCCACGTTACTTCAGCAGTGACGGGCCCACGTTACTACAGTAGTGGTGGGCCCACGTTACTACAGTAGTGGTGGGCCCACTTTACTACAGTAGTGATGGGCCCACGTTACTACAGTAGTGACGGGCCCACGTTACTACAGTAGTGACGGGCCCACGTTACTACAGTAGTGATGGCATCAAAAAAGTCTACGGTAACGTGATGTATTATTCGTGTTACTGATGCCTATACCCCACGCTATCTCCTGCTCCTATTAGCTCTACCGTTCTTCATTCAATACCTTCCATCTTTTCTTCATTCCCACTTTCCATATTTTTTTTCATCTCCAACAAAAGTATTTCCTTCATCATTTTCTAACTTCAGTATTTCCCAACTCCGAAGCTTCTATCACTTGTTTCATTCCTATAGCTTCAGTCTTTCCCCACTTCGAGACTTCTATCATTTCTTTCATTACTATAGTGTCGACCTTTCTCTACTCTAAAGCTTCCATCATTTCCTTCATTCTTATAACTTCAATCTGAATCTTCCATTCCTATAGGGTCAATCTTTCCCAACTCTGAAGCTTCCTTCATTTCTTTCATTCATAGAGAGGCAATCCTTACCTAACTCGGAGGCTTCCGATATTTCTTTCATTCAAAAAGTTTCGACCGCGTTCGTTCATAACTGCGGCAAACCCACAGTCATCAACGGTGATGACCGGAGTCACACTACTGAACACCAAGCATTACGATAACTGACCGATACAGGGGAAAAAGATCAAAGAAAAAAGGAAAACGACAGAAAAAAACGATTTTTCATAAAAAAAAATGGAAGGAGAGAGAGAGAGAGAGAGAGAGAGAGAGAGAGAGAGAGAGAGAGAGAGAGAGAGAGAGAGAGAGAGAGAGAGAGAGAGAGAGAATCATCTGTAGGAGACGGTGACGGAGAGGATGAAGACGGTGCAGGAGGAGACTTCATAAGGTGGATGATAAGGCGAGGTCTCCAGTGCCTGGCTGGGTGGTGTACAGTTAGCTCCGCGAACACGACGGGCACGGCCAGTGAGCACACCAGAACGAAACACCTGGACACCACAGTATAGCCAGGGAACACCACGGTATGAAACACCTGCACACCACACTATAACCAGGGAACACCGCGGTATGAAACACCTGCACACCACAGTATAACCAGGGAACACCGCGGTATGAAACACCTGCACACCACAGTATAACCAGGGAACACCGCGGTATGAAACACCTGCACACCACAGTATAACCAGGGAACACCACGGTATGAAACACCTGCACACCACAGTATAACCAGGGAACACCACGGTATGAAACACCTGCACACCACAGTATAACCAGGGAACACCGCGGTATGAAACACCTGCACACCACAGTATAATACACCAGGGAACACCACGGTATGAAACACCTGCACACCACAGTATAACCAGGGAACACGACGGTATGAAACACCTGCACACCACAGTATAACCAGGGAACACGACGGTACGACCCTTCGTAGAACGACAGTGCATCACTGGTGAACATGATGGAAAGATGCTTCAGTGCGCCGGTCCAACCCGTGAGAACGACGCGTCGGTACGACCCACGGCTACGTTATGGCCATGAGACGTCAATCAATGGTCGTACCGTCGTGCTCAACGGAACACCATGATTGTCGAACGTGTGAAATTCCTATGTACTCAAGACACTAGAGAACCACAGCAGCTGCCTCACCTTAGAAACACGAGCGTTTCACTGTACATATTACACTATGAATATCTAAACTCGTTATCTAAATCCTTCCAATTCTATTCGTTTCTTCCTACCTGCATTTGTATTACTAAATAAATGAATGAATGAATAAATAAATAGGTAAATTATATATATATATATATATATATATATATATATATATATATATATATATATATATATATATATATATATATATATATATATATATATATATATTATCCCTGGGGATAGGGGAGAAAGAATACTTCCCACGTATTCCCTGCGTGTCGTAGAAGGCGACTAAAAGGGGAGGGAGCGGGGGGGCTGGAAATCCTCCCCTCTTGTTTTTTTTTTTTTTTTTTTTTTTTTTTTTTTTTTTATTTTCCAAAAGAGGGAACAGAGAAGGGGGCCAAGTGAGGATATTCCCTCAGAGGCCCAGTCCTCTGTTCTTAACGCTACCTTGCTAATGCGGGAAATGGCGAATAGTTTGAAAAAAAAAGAAAAGAAATATATATATATATATATATATATATATATATATATATATATATATATATATATATATATATATATATATATATATATATTATACTTGATTAGAGTTTCCCGCGTCAGCGAAGAATGACGCATAAACTTACACGAATACATACACATATACACATGCACGTACATATACATATATATCCATGAATATACATAAAAAACACATACGTATACAAATATACACATGTACATATACCTGCTCACCGTGTTCCATTCTCAGCGCCACCCACAGGAAACAGCATTGTCTTCCCCTGCGTCAGCGAGGTAGCGCCAGGAAACATACGAAAAAAGGCACGGGGTGCTTCTCCTTCTCGAAGGATGAGGTGTCTAAACATGTGTGGATGTAACCAAGATGAGAAGAAAGGAGAGACTGGAAGTATGTTAGAGGAAACAAGCCTGGATGCTGTAGCTCTGAATGAAAGAAAGCGTTTACTCACTCTGAACAGAGAAGGGGGCCAGGTGAGGATATTCCCTCAAGGTTCCAGTCCTCTGTTCTTAACGATACCTCGCTAACGCGGGAAATGGCGAAAAGCATGGAAATATATATATATATATATATATATATATATATATATATATATATATATATATATATATATATATATAGACTGTACAAGGGCATGTGAAGCGTCCGGGGTAAACCATGGAAAGGTCAGTGGGACCTGGTTGTGGACAGGGAGCTGTGGTTTCGGAGCATTACACCTGAGAGCTGGAGTATTTATGTGAGCAGATGTGGCCTTTCTTCTGCTTCTGGCGCTACCTCGCTGACGCGGGAAACGCACACGTGTGTGTGTGTGTGTGTGTGTGTGTGTGTGTGTGTGTGTGTGTGTGTGTGTGTGTGACCCACCAGAACACTTTTTCTGGGGCTGATGCAGCTTTGAGGCTGGGCTCCAACCGTGAGCAAGGAAATGATGGACTCCTATGATGCGAGAATCTCCTCGAAGTAACGGTATTCCTCTCCTGTTACCAAATACGATACAGCCTTGGCTAGGATGTCTCCACGTTTACCGCTTAATAAATATAAACGTGCATATATATCTTTTTTTCCATGCGTATTTGCCATTTCCCGCGTTAGCGAGGTAGCGTTGAAAACAGAGGACTGAGCCTTTGAGAAAATCCTTACTTGGAAAGGGAACTGTGGTTTCGGTGCATTACATGTGACAGCTAGAGACTGAGTGTGAACGAATGTGGCCTTCGTTGTCTTTTCCTAACGCTACCACGCGCGCGCTGGAGGAGGGAGGTGCCATTTCGTGTGGCGGGGTGGTGACGGAAATGGATAAAGGCAGCATGTATGAATATGTACATGTGTATGTATGTATGTGTATGTATATGTATGTATACGTTAAAATGTAAAGGTATGTATATGTGCGTGTGTGGGCTTTTATGTATATACATGTGTATGTGGTTGGGTCTAATTTCTAAGAAAGAACTCGGTCTTAACCAGCACCTCTTTTAAGAGCTCCTGCAGCACAAGGAAGCGCTACTTCCAGTAGCAGGGAAATGTAAACTCTTTCAGAATAACAAGTTCTTTGATGAGACTGTAATCCCTGTGATACAGTCAAAGGTGACTCCTTACCTGCGGTGTAACCTGTTGTCTGTTTACCCGACGTTCTCCCATGATAGTACCACCGTCCTCCAGCAGATAGTGCCAGGTACACTTTTATCTGTCCCTCCCAGGTGCTAACCGCATCTCATCCCATTTCATCATCAGTCCCTGCACCACCATCCACCACACACTTACCCAGCACACACACACCACCAACCACACTCCTCCAGTGCCCACCACATTCCACCGTTTCCATCCTTCTTTAAACAGCTTGAAAACAAAGGAAGATGCGGCGAAGTGGCAAGTTCTGGGCGAGATTGGTGGCTCTCCTCGTGAGCCAGCATAGATGGAGGGAGATTGAATTACATTTCTCGGGGGCTCTGATGTCTTCCCAACTTGGTATATCGCGCCAGAATATGGCGCGCGAATTTTTCGCCCTCGAGTCAATACCGTCCTTTTCTTGGTCACACGTTTTCTTTTTGTGCCTCTTGTCTGTTGAAGATACCTCTCGTCTCGCATGAGAGCATTTTGCATTCGTTGCACCTCATCATGGATGGCGACCCCGGCACGACTCGAGCAGGGAAGTATGACCCTTGGGTATGTGGACGTGAACGTCGATCTGACCCTTGAGGGTCACGTTAAAAGCCAGGCCAAGGGTCGCAGGGTTTGGTGTTGATCGTGAGCTGTCTTGGCAAATCCTGGGATGAGAGGGTTTCCCTGTAAGCTGTTCCGGGAATCACTCCAAGTTACACAGTGTCTCACTTCTACCCAAACATATATGTATCACCAGCGCAGTGGAAATAATGTACACGTTTAACAACGATCTGTAGATGCTTCAGTTCGGTGTTCGAGCCGGTGTGTTTGGAACTGTATTGTCATCTACACGTTGTAACACGAGATATAAACGGAAGGAAGCATTTTAAATACGAACCTAACTATTCAACATTCATTTCTTTATATGCTGATTCGGAGCTTCACTGGATCTAATTAACAGTTTCAAAAAATCTAAATGTAGGAGGAAAAAGAAGTTCGCTTTGCTTAGTGAACTATAGTAAAAAGACATGGTTAATTAACAGCTGAACCAGCTGTGCTACAATAACGTCACGTTCCCCACTGATCATAAATGAGTAGTGACCGTCAGTAAGAAAGGGACCCGTGCCATTCTGACATGGCGAACCTAACAATAAACCCTCAATAGAAGCCAGAGTGAGTGGCAGACAAGTTAGTAACCTGGTCTAACTGGCGGCCCCTGACGAAGTGGGTGTCGTGCTGGTTTCAGTATCATGTTTCCAGTGGTGTCGATGTGTCCACAGTTGGGTGGGAGGCTGCACGTAAGGCCCCACACAGTTGCGGAGAGGAGACATGACCTGAAGGTGGCCACGTCGCGTCGGCAGCGGCAGGTGTGGGTCGCTGGCCAAGTCAACACAACGAACAGCGTAGCTCCTGGAGTTAAGCATCGTAATACTGACCTGGCAACACTTAATCAAGCTCGCGCTGGATACCAACATTTCCTGTTGTATTTCTTCGCTGAGACAACGTAGCAACTTATCTCGTTCAAATTCTTCTAGATCGATAATTCTACATACAATTTTATGCACATCTTATCTATCTATTCTAGACTGTAGCCTGACGTCAGGTCAAGTCAATGGCCAGATTCTTTCTTCAACTCTCCTGATACCAGAAGAGTTGGAACTTTTCTTCACTGAAAAGCATTTGACTTCGGTGGCCCAGCGGAAGACAATGTTCATGTGACCTGGGTACGCTCCTCCTAATGTGACCCGGGCGAGTTTTGTTGGACGTGCATAGTGATACGCCTCTCTCTCTCTCTCTCTCTCTCTCTCTCTCTCTCTCTCTCTCTCTCTCTCTCTCTCTCTCTCTCTCTCTCTCTCTCTCGTGCTGATGGTTGTGGCACCCACATACATTATGTTAATAAGTTTATAACATCCTCGTTGACGAGTGAATTCAAAATTTCATGGGAGACCTGGAGGGGATTCTCCTTCCTGTTTAGATTGCTATGACGAAGGTCTTCGTCTTCATGTTCTTGTCGAAGACGATGAGTATGAAGTGGTCGTTATACTGTATGCGCTTCGTGCTGTTGGAGATGTTGCCTCGGAATGTCCTTTCGTCTGTTTCGTAAACAAAGGACTACTATGTACATGTCACCGTCACTTGTGTCACAGACGGGCCGCTTTAAAGTAGTGGTTCCCACCATGAGGGTTATAGGAACCCTGGAGGTCCGCGATGGTAACACTAGGAGGTCCGTGATGGTAGTACTGGGGGTCGCGATGGTAGTACTGGGGGTCCGCGATGGTAGTAGTGGGGGTCCGTGAGCTACGTTATAAATATTCTAGAAATATGGAGCGGCGATCGTGCATTTACCCACATTTAGCCACTGAGGGTAAATTTTCAAATTTCCTGGTTCTTGGCGGGAATTAAATCAACTCCGTGAGGCAACAGCTGACATCTCGCGTTGATCACAAGCTGTGCGTAATAACTGGCTGTAGATGACGTCACAAAACCTTTCTATTTCTGGGACATGATCAGTGGACTGGAGCCTTCAGCCGTGAAAGACAGCATGAAAACTTCCCACATTAATTAATCACGGCGAAATTTTTGTCAAGAGTTAATTATCTTATTCATATACGACAGTGCTCTATATAAGAAATTATGAAACATGACAAAACAACACAAGAAGTCCACGTTTACTGGACAATATAACGTACAACACATATTTACGCCAACTAGATTACGTTTTTGTGCATAGATCTGACATGTCAGGCAGTCAGCGTATGCAAAAGGACGTGATCGACCTCTGACAAGGTGGTACCGTCCACCTCGGGTCCGCCAGAGTGACAGTCAAAATCAAGCGTCCTGTATCACTCAACGGTGTGTCAGCGTGTATGTGTGTGTGTGAGAGTGTTTACCTACTTTATTGTTCCCTTGTATGGCAGGAACTGAGGTGATGTCGTATGATTCACAGGTTAATACAGATCCGTGGTTGAAATCTGGATCAATGGCCAAACACTGATACCAGATCAACGAGAAACATGTCCAAATGAAAAAAATAAATAAAATACATTACTCATCAGTCAAAACGCAAATATCGCCTATTTTGTTAACATATAGCCTCTGAATTTACGCGTACAGTCCCTGAAAATCAATAGAAGCCAGAGCGAGTTCAATGATATGAAAAGTTATTCAATGAACGTGTGAAACCTGCCAAAAAATACATAGAAAAAAAAAAAAAGTTGACAAACGTACTGAATATTTTCCACAGTAGACAACTAGAATTGCGTGCTGGACAAAGATCAATGGGGAAACACAGTAACTTGAGTGTCATAACCAGAACACTGTGTCTGATTCGTATCCAGTGTCTCTATTAATAGCAAAGGCTGGAAAACCCAGGCACACGAGCAGAAGAACTAACTCCACCAACTGCAAATGCAATTACCTCTGCAGTGATGGAAGACAAAGCAGGAAAAAAATTAATTTGAATTCATTATCAAAGCGGCGAAATGAAGACACGTCTGAAAATATTAAAAACCAGTTGGTGAAAAAATATTCACAAGTCACTAACATCGTGTGCAATCAGATGAGCTGTATATACACGTACCTCTAACACTGATGATCTGGTTACGTTCATAAGGTAGGAATCCGAGGGCGAAATCAGTGAAGATTTCCTAGTCTGGATTGAAGGCTGTTCGTAAAAGTCAGAATGATTTCATAAATACGAAAGATAACCGAGTGGATAAAACGTGCTGGAGTCAATCAGTATTGATGAGGTTCCTGCTATCTTAGGAAAGTACAATGATTTTTCCCAGTGAGCATTCAGGCTATAATACCAAACATCACATGGTCTCAATGACAGCATGGAAGATGACTGGCAAACTAAGGACCACGATGGACGAGTCGGTGAAAGTGGTTAATTTGATCGGAGTTCATCCTTTAAAGTCATGTATTCTCAATGGTCGATGTGAAGAGATGGTGTAATGCGCATCAGCGAATGTTATTCGATTCCCAAGTGCGCGGACTATTCTCCAGAATTCCGAAAAAATAACTACCCAAATGTTTGAGTTGCGTAGTGAAATACGAATATTTCTGCAGGAGAAAACAACATATCACGGGAGTGAGTCTTTGAGTGGGGATTGTTATTTGTGTGTTCCATGTCCGACACAATAAGAAAAACATACTTTCAGTATAATCTTCATGCAGTATGCCCGACACTCAGTTCTTTCCAAAAGCACTAGAAATCCCTCCCACCCAATCCATACCATAACCGACCACCAACGCCTATAATAAAGAAAAAAGTTTACCCTCGCCTCATACTTTAGCAACCCATACTCAAGATCACTCCATCCCAACGAACATAAATATACGTTGAAATCACGCAATGGGCACCAAACAACGACCCCTCTCAACCCCTCACTCCACCAGACATACACTCATCTGACACTACACTATCCAGACATGTTCGGGGTTTCCTTTCTCGTCTCCACTCTGGACACTATCCATCTGTACAGCGATAGGGAAACCGTTTCAACATATCACAAGATCCCTCATTGCCAAGATGCAATTTGCGCAACGAAGACAATGAACACCTATTCAGCTGTCCTGTGCCAATTCCAAGAAAGACAAATATATATCACCATGTTATAACCAGTGGTTCCGCACCGAAGGACGCGGCTGGCTTCCTGGTCGCTGCAGGATCCTCATTAAAAGGGGCTCCTGAAGCAGGTATATCCTTATGACTTCTTTTGTCCATTTGGTCGAGTGTACAAAAAGACAAGGTAAACTTCGTCGTTGACGACAAAATTAACTTAATACAATGTAAAAATATTTTCTGAAAAATGGAAAACTAAGAAACTACGGGACTAAAAGAAGATGACGAGACGAGGGAAAACAAACTGAAAATGTAATAGGAATCCTTGCTGTACGCTAATTAGCGTCACGGTCAGACATAAACTTGTCATTTAACAATTTCTTTACTCTGAAAACAATGGCATCAAGAAGACATATACCTTTTCCCATTCTCTGTAAGAGCGCAGAAAACGTAATTCAAGACTGCAGACGTACCTGGGTGGTGCGACGATGTACCTCGGGCATGATGAGGGCCGAGGTGATGAGGTGGGCGGCGGCGGTGAGGGCAGTCAGCAGAAGGCAAGCGGGCAGGCGGATGGGGAGGCCCACAAACACCATGAAGTGCAGCAGGATGAGCCACAGGAGAGCCTGCCGTGGCACCGGCGTGGGCGGACCCAACGCCATGAACACACCAACCCCAGCTAGGAACAGTAGCCATACCACGTAGGGCAGGACCATCCAAGAGCGCTCCGGGAAGACCTGAAGACGGCACAGCAGCAGCAGTAACACATGGAGGCCGCCGATAGAGCCCAGAGTGATAGGTGCCGGGAGACTCTGGTTCTGCACGTCCAACAGACAGAGTGCCACGGTGTATGCAGCGTAGGTGGCACCAGCAGCCAGTAGGATATGGAGGTCTGCGCGTCGCTGCCGCTCGTGGTACGCCTGGAACAGCTGCTCCACGTCCTTATCCACGAAGGTGCGGTGCAGGCACTTGGGCAGGATGCGGGAGACACGCCGCTTTTCCAGGGCAAACTTCTCCATGCGGATGACGCTCATGGAAGCGGATATGTCGTCGTAGCCGTCAGCGGCCTCGTTGCCGGAGACGTCGCTGAGGCTGCTGCGGCAACTACTGCCCTTGTCCGTGTGTGGGGTGGCTGGGGAATGTAAGGTCATGGCCTCCCCCTGGCTTCCCGCCGACCCTCCTCCGGGACTAGCCGCGTCGAATGGCTGAACCAGGCACAATTCAGCGGATGTATCGTCATCATGGAGACTCCCGGGTCGAGGAGTTCGCTCGTAACACTCATTCTCGTACTGGGCCTTCGGTTCCTCTCCTAGGCATGGGTCGTACTCCCCGTCCACAGCCTCCTCCACAGTCTTGCATCGCGTGAGACTCTTCCTGGCCACTTTCAGTCGTGGGCAGATATCAATGAGGTCAGTCTTCTGGCCCTCCCGGCCTCCCCAGTTGTCCTTCTGGATCAGCTTACCGTCAGCGTCGTCCTCCATGTTCACTGGTCTTTTCTTCTCTACTGTTTATCGTTCATTGCTGAGGGCAACGCAGGACAACCCATCAGTGTACAGGACAAGGTTACCCCCTACTCCACCACGTAAAGGTTGTGTTCCCCACAAGTTACAGGCACTGTTCACCCTAGAGGGCACCTCGTCACGGTGACACGGCTCAACACACCTCGGATACGGTCACACGAACGTTTCACACCAGGTCAACTGTTCTGAGATGGTCCAAGATTTACTTTGTCACTAGCATTTTCAACCTCATGATCCACTCCACTCACAGTGACACACTCTTCCCGCACTTATGATTCTTTCTCCAGCTCTGAAATATAGAAAAAAATACACGATTACTTTTCGTCAAATATATATGTATACACAATATACATAAAAACATAATACATTACGGTATACACACACACACACACACACACACACACACACACTTACACACACACACACTTACACACACACACACACACACACACACACACACACACACACACACACACACACACACACACACAATGTTGGTCAGTGGTCATCCAGGTAAGCACCTGGATGACCACTGGGTCTTACGTCAGAGAACATGATTACCATTACAAGACTGACCATATTAACCCTTTGGGCACGACGGTTTGACTCTGGGGCACTAGTGACCGGCACTGACCCCGGCTCTGAAGGGTCAGGTCGAAGGTCACACCATCATACCAACGTTTGGCGACTCATCATGTGTGTATATATATATATATATATATATATATATATATATATATATATATATATATATATATATATATATATATATATATAGGTGTAATACCCAGGATGCAGGACATTTGGATTGCAGCGCAAAATTGGGCTTTTGCAATATGAATAGAATGTATAACAGAGAATTGAAGAGGTAAAAGGGTGACAAGATCCATTAAAATACAAGGAATAGTAGTTTTCAAAGAATATACAGTACAATTTTAGAGATAAAGATGTTTGAAAGGTAAATAATGCATTTCATCAGAAGAGGAACAAATTAATTACCAAATGGGGTAATAGGACATGAGGATACACAAGCATCATTAGCAGGATTCGTTGGGAAAGAGAGGCGGGGGGGAGGGGGAGGGGGGGGTTACGCTGTCCGGAATCTTGACGCTAGCGATGAGCACGGAAATTTTGCACAATAGGTGTTTGAGTAGTTCTGCAAAGCTTAATGGTCGGTAATATTGATAAAAGAGGCTGTCTATACTATGCATTTCGAGCGAGTGAAATGTCCCGGAAGGCTGCATATAAGTAATTTTGCCAAAATTTAAAAGGGGGACGATGTGATGTTGAGTATTTATATGTACTGTAGTGCTAGTTGCATGTCATGTGCCTGTCTGAAAGCAAGGGGATTAAGACAAATCAGAAATGAGTAAAGAGAGAAATTCAAATCCTCAGGAAAGTGGAGTTGAAGGAATATCTGATGATCAAGATTTGTATATGTGGTAATATATATTTAAATTAAGATATTATATATATTTATTATAAATGTATTAAAATTACCTTAGAAGACACAGGGATGATAGATAGGTCTGAAGCATATGATGATTAGATGCTCTGGGAGGTATAGAATATTGATGGAAGTCATGTTAGTAGATGTGAAGAGGTTATTTACGGTGAGCTGAGTCATGTACTTAAGAAGAGAAACAAGGGATATTATCTCCAATGTAGGACTTGCAGAGGGTTGTGATCCAGGTTTGTTATATTTAGTTATAGATTGGCTATTAAACGAGGTAAGCTCGACGATTATACAAGACGGGCATATAAGTGGGCTTTCGGAGAAACTAAGGGTCAAGCGAATTATAGACCATTGGTGATCTTGGAGGTTCATTGAAACTGCAGACAGTGAACAGATATTTACTCTAACTAAGTGGAGTAAAAAGCACTACATGCACGGACAGATGTGATGAATCGCTCGATGAGTCGTAGGTGATAAATATTTATGGATAGCCAACTCAGGTCTGGTTCGTTGGTTTATGCAGGGAATTAGGTTATCTTACTTGAAGGGATGCATACAAGACAAGGACGGCGGGTTACACCTTGGTACATAGTCACCATAGGGTTAGCAAAGTAGGTTATGTATCAGGATCGACTTCGTGTAGGTGGTGGCTCTTAGGTGACAATGGATAATAGCGGCATGATGGGATAGGAAAATCCATGGAAGCGGAAGTGATCATAGGGTGGGGGAGGGGGCGAAAATTTTGGGAGCCTTGAAAAATGTGTGGAAGTCGAGAACATTATCTCGGAAAGCAAAAATGGGTATGTTTGAGGGAATAGTGGTTCCAACAATGCTGTATGGTTGCGAGGCGTGGGCTATGGATAGAGATGTGCGCAGGAGGATGGATGTGCTGGAAATGAGATGTTTGAGGACAATGTGTGGTGTGAGGTGGTTTGATCGAGTAAGTAACGTAAGGGTAAGAGAGATGTGTGGAAATAAAAAGAGCGTGGTCGAGAGAGCAGAAGAGGGTGTTTTGAAATGGTTTGGGCACATGGAGAGAATGAGTGAGGAGAGATTGACCAAGAGGATATATGTGTCGGAGGTGGAGGGAACGAGGAGAAGAGGGAGACCAAATTGGAGGTGGAAAGATGGAGTGAAAAAGATTTTGTGTGATCGGGGCCTGAACATGCAGGAGGGTGAAAGGAGGGCAAGAAATAGAGTGAATTGGAGTCATGTGGTATACAGGGGTTGACGTGCTGTCAGTGGATTGAAGCAAGGCATGTGAAGCGTCTGGGGTAAACCATGGAAAGCTGTGTAGGTATGTATATTTGCGTGTCTGGACGTGTGTATGTACATGTGTATGGGGGGGGGGGGGGGGGGGGGTTGGGCCATTTCTTTCGTCTGTTTCCTTGCGCTACCTCGCAAACGCGGGAGACAGCGACAAAGTATAAAAAAAAAAAAAAAAAAAAAAAAATATATATATATATATAAAGTCTTCGATGTATATCAACTGACTTATATTTCTCTCTTGTGTCTCCCCTGATGATGTGATTACTACACGAAAGTGCACTTGGGAACTTATGGTGTTTCATTTTCCCCATGGACTCACAGGAATATCTTGATCACGCGCAAAATTGTGGTCTTTTCCAATATATATATAATTTCTACAGTTCCAGAACTTTGTAATAAGGTATATACTGGGTACTTCCATTAAAATCAAAAGTTATTCTTATTCCCAAACAGAAGTTGTACAGACCAGCGTTCTATAGAGCTCGTGCGTATTTATAGACAGTATAAACAGTCATTTTTCATCATGAAGAGGAAACTAATTAATTACCAAATGGCTGATTAGTACCAGAGGATACACAATGCATTTTCTAATTAGCAGGATCTCCCGTTGGCCGACACAAAGAGAGGCGGGGGGAGGGGGGGGGGGGGGGGGGGGGGTTACGCCAGGTCCCGGTAATCTCTGACGCAGCAGACTCTGAGCCACGGAAAAATTTTTTTCCCAATACTGAAATGTAGATAGTTCTCGGAAAGCTATCAATATCTGTCCGTCTATCTATCTATCTATATATCTGTCTGTCTATCTATGTATCTACAACGCGAGTGAAATGTCACCTTCGGAAGGCTGCATCATCAAAGAACTTTTCGCTCAAGAAGTTTAATACTGGAGCGACTGATGTGATATTCTCAGGTGTCTGCATGTCGCCTGAAGCATGTGGCTTAACACGAAAAAGAGAGGGAGGAACTCAAATCCTCAGGAAAGTGGAGTTTAGAGGAATATCTCCGATGATCCAGAGTTTGTATATATTTGTGTGTATATATATATATATATATATATATATATATATATATATATATATATATATATATATATATATATATATATTCCTAGAGTCCACGGGGAAAATGAAATGAATCAGTGTTATAATTGTTGAGGGTAAAGTTACGTGAGCCTGGAGCTCATATCTACAACAGTAGATAAACACACGGGATATTATCTCCAACGGGACTTAACAGAGCAGTTCTGTACGAGTAGTTTCATAATATTTACGTAGATAAATCTACCATACTAAACTCTGAAAGCGCTCGACATTATATCTACTAAGACCTAGCCATATACGGTTGAGGCTGCAGGCGAAACTAAACGGTCCAAGCTGACACCATAAAGAAAACATACTTCTGGGTGATCTTGAAGAATGAACTCTACGGACGTGACCAGAACAGATTCATTAACCTTCTGAGACATCAAACGTGGAGTAATCCAAAGACACACACATGAAAACGGACGCTGCTGATGAAGTCTGCCTCCCCTGCCCGCATGATGATTCCGTGTCCTCAGAAGGTGCATCAAAGTAGCTTCATTATCACAGCCAACACTACAAGGATTCCTGTCTTCCTTGAGTTTTATGCAGGGGGGATAATAAGGTTATCTTAACCCTTTCAACAGGAGGGATTGGCCCTCTGAGCAAGACAATGGGACCCATGAGTGCGAGGGTATACGACCCTTGGGTATAATAGTCTCACCATTCAGGGTTAGGTCAAAAGTCAAGGGTTACCCCGTCGTACTCAGGGATCGAATCTTCGTGTTCAAGGGTGTGGATCGTCGTGCTCCTTAGGGCTGAACAATGGAATAATATAAGCTGGCATGGATGCGGGAAGTAAGGAAAATACGATGGCGTGTAACACTTATGAAAAGACTTTAAACATACAACGTTAAGATTTTGGACGATGACCCGAAGAAACGTGGTAAGGGACGACGGTTGCTCACCTTATAGCACCCAACGAGAGGCATGACAGCAGAGGATGCAGTGGCAAGGGAAGAGTGAGAACAAGAGATAGCAGTTCGGTCACAGTGGTCAGGCAAAAGGGAGGGAGATAGTGCTGTAAGCAATACACCGATGTTATGTCCTACCAGCTAGTGTTGCTACTGAGATAAACGACAGCATCGTTCCTCAGAGAGGCTTGCGTAACTCACCCTTGCTGTTCATCTCCTGAGGCTACTGGCCAGGTAGCACAGATGTACGGCTATGATAAGAAATTCCCCTAACGACAGGTCTTTTGAGTGCAGACCACAGTCAACCGATGACGCCAGGTGACGTGTTAGCTTGGAGGCCAAGTTACCACTACTACTGTAACGCTGTACCCATAGAGGTCATGCTAAGGGTGACCCTCCTCTGGCTGTGACTAATATGACTAGAGAACATAGCACGTCCCCCAAGCTGCAACTATGATTTAACATCAGAATTACATACACGTCACCAATTTTTTGGCTCGCCCTAAATTCTCGTCTGCAGCATTTCCGCTGCTGATGGCGACGCCTTGAATATTTCCGGCATCCCAAGGACGCGACCCTCGTGTACTAATTCATGCTCAACTCCCGTTTCTATCAGCTGCCTCCATCGCCGAGCCTACAACCTCCGTGTGCTGCCGCTACTTCACTTACCACAAAATTCTCGTTTCGACAAACTCGGCTAGACCTTTCCAGAGGATCATCATCATGACAGTGTAATATTATCTCATCAGAATACCAAACTATGTCCAAGATCCGTGTTATGCGGTTCCCGGAACCTCCGGGGTGTAGTGGTTAGCGTTACTGACTGTGAGTCAGCAAGGGACAGCCCGGGGTCGGACCCGCAGAGGTTCCGATCCTCGCTCCGGCAGTCGGCCGATACCCAACCAAGGTGTTAATCTTCCTCTTGGGGCTGGTCCATAAATGGGTGCCAGGCTTATGCTGGTGTGTGTGTGTGTGTGTGTGTGTGTGTGTGTGTGTGTGTGTGTGTGTGTGTGTGTGTGTGTGAACATAAGCACACGGAGTCCGGGGAACCTGAGTGTAATCACAAATATAATTACCAGCCGAGACCACAAGTCATGAAGTGGTCATGAGTGTTTGTGTGGTCCCGGTTAGTGCAGAGCAGCGAAGGAGTAGGTATTTGGTGTGTTAATGTGGAAGCTGCATTCTACGTATCGTAAGTCCTGTGAAATGTTGAAATGACGCTTATAATGTTTAAGCGATGCGTGGTGTTCACTGCGCAGATGAGAAAATGTGAATCGTGTTTGTCTGGGTAGTGGAATTTCAGATGAATGTACGTATGTCTATTATCATAAAGGTCAAGACTAAGTTCATGAAATGTTTGCTTACCGTCTGTCACGTCGTTTCGGTATCATTTTGTTTTTTACAATGTGGTCTTTGCTGGGAAAAGGGTATCCTAATGTATAGATGGCTGAAGTGTGTGACGTGGGTGAACATCTTATTTTATACGTCAAGCCTGGTGGGTGGTTATGAAGTGGCTTGGTTGGGGTGAGAGGGGGTCAATGATGTTGTAAAGAACTGAGGAACGAGCATACTGAGGCATGACCGTATTACAAGTATGTAAGTTTCGCTGCGCAGGTGCTGAAGTGAATACTTGTGGTTACTAAGCAGCCAGTGATTATTCTGAGTGACCTGTTATAATTGTGTGGGTTGTAACAACTGCTTCTAAAAGCGTAGGTGGTTATGCAAGTGAGGCGCAGTGTAAAGTGGAATGGACCAGAATGGATATATGGTTTGTATACATTGATCTGGCATTTCTTTCCTTGTCCAACATGAGAGGTAGTGGGCGTGCTGAGGGCTAATTACTTTACCTGTGGGCTCTGTGTTAATGCTTCTAACAAGGGAGATGAAATTATGTGTTGTGTATGATGGCCAGTATGGTGAGGAAGCTTCAGTAGTGGGACTGGATGATCATTCAAAATAATGTGAGGATGCATACTGGTTTTACATACACAATGGTGACCGACAAGGCGCGGGTAAAACATACACCTATCATGGCCATCTCCTGTGCTAGCAAGTACAGCAAGAAAGAGAATGAAGAAACTTCCTCGGGTTCCTGTAGACCAAGCTTTTAAGGTCAACACTTTTCAGGAAGAGACAATGTGAAAGATGGAAGAGAGTTCGTCACAGCTTTGTCGTTCGAGGGGAGAAGTATGATAACGGTCAACCCTAGCTTGGCTGGACTCCATACAGAAACTAGGGGAAGCAACCACCAAGTGCGAGTCACATGTCAAAGCCTTGGTGGGTTGAAAAAAAATGATATCGGGAATGAAGAGCCAAACGCAACCAAAACAAGATGTATGACAATATAGCAATGAATACAGTCACTGAGGCAAGGATGCTCATCTGATGAAAGAAAAAATCTCATGCACTTAATTCTACTTTATCAATAATCATGTAAGGATTTCCCTGCAGCAGTATCATCACAATTCTCGATTGTATGCTCTTTAACCCTACAATCCCTAATTCATTTTAAATCCAATATTTTCTTCTCTGGTTCTTAGTGAATCTTAAACGTATACAGTAAATTCCTGCAAGGCAGAGAAAATATATCAAAGAAATTATGAGGCATCATCCGTCAGTGTCCGCCGCCACCGCTTGCTTCCCTGCACCCGACCGACACTCACCTACTTGCCTCCCCGCCTGAGCGCCAGCTAGTCATTAATCATAGATATGACAAAATGGTTGGAAAAGTCACACACACACACACACACACACACACACACACACACACACACAGATTGTAAGATGCTGATGTTCGTTTGAACCAGTTCAAGATTCAAAAAGTGAACAGCTGGGCAGATATCGTTAAGAAATTAGAAAATGGTAATTCGATATTACACAAACACAATATATATATATATATATATATATATATATATATATATATATATATATATATATATATATATATATATATATAACTTGATCGCCGTTTCCCGTTAGCTAAGCATCGCTAGGAAAATATATTTTCTGGCTGTCATGTGTAATGCATCGACATCACAGCTCCCTATCGACAAACAGGCGCCACAAACCTTTCCATGGTTTACCGGGACGCCTCATATGCCCTAGTTCAGTCCACTGATAGCAATCGACCCCAGTGTACCACATAATTCCAATTCCTCTATCCTTGTTCACGCCTTTCACCCTCCTGCATGTTCAGGACCCGATCGCTCAAAATCTTTTTCACTCTAGCCTTCCACCTCCAATTTGGTCTCTCGTCTATCCTTGTTCCCTCCACTTCTGACAATACATACTCTTTGTCAACCTTTCCTCTCTCTCATTTTCTTCATATGTCCACAACATTTCAACACACCTATATTTCCCTCCTCTCTCTTACCCTTCCGTTACTTACTTAATCAATCCACCTCCACGACGTACTGTCTTCAAACATTTAATTTCCAACACATCCATCCTCATACGCAAAACATATTCGCTCTAAAGCTTACTGATAATCACCCCAACTCTCATTGGCCTCTTTTGCTACCCCTGCACCTTCCTCTTGGCCTCCTGTCGTTTCCTCTTATAAATTCCCCAATCATCTGCACTCCTTCCCGGTAAAGAGCGCAAATACTTGGGAAGTAAAAAAGAACACACACACATACACACACACACACACACACACACACACACACACACACACAGGAACAGACAAAAAAGGCCACATTCACTCACACTCACAGCCTCTAGCTGTCATGTGTAATGCAACGAAACCACAGCTCCCTTTCCACATCCAGGCCCCACACACCTTTCCATGGTTCATACCAAACGCTTCACATGCCCTGGTTCAATCCATTGACAGCACGTCGACCCCGGTATACCACATCGTTCCAATTCATTCTATTCCTTGCACGTCTTTCACCCTCCTGTATGTTCAAGCCCCGATCGCTCAAAATCTTTCTCACTCCATCCTTCCACCTCCAATTTGGTCTCCCGCTTATTATTCCCTCCACCTCTGACACATACATCCTCTTTGTCAACCTATCCTCAGTCATTCTCTCCATGTGTCCAAACTATTTCAACACACCCTCTTTTGCTCTCTCAACTACACTCTTTTTATTACCACACATCTCCCTTACCCTTTCATTACTTACTATATATATATATATATATATATATATATATATATATATATATATATATATATATATATATATATACACACACACACATATATATATATATATATATATATATATATATATATATATATATATATATATATATATATATATATGCTCTCAAGAATATCAAGCTTCAATCCTTCCGATAAGAGGAGAGTAACATCTTGTAACACAACTGCACGAGACAGCGTCTTCCCTTAGCAATTCTAAAGCTTTAACAAGAAGCGATATTCCGACTCACTGGATAGATCATCTCGTACTCGGGATCACCTGGTAAACTACATATGACGTAAGACTGAACCGTCTCATACTGAGTCCTCTTTTTTCGCAATTATATTTTCATGTCCTAGTTATAACAATATAAGGTCATCCTATACAGTAAATGATAATTCCATTATATGTAGCAAACGCATGGCTACGCCTATGAGCAAGCCCAATGATACTTAATCATTTCTCAGTAAAACATCTAATCCTTTTATTTGTAATGAGTGTTGTTCTGTAGGAACACTTATTTACGAATCGTAATCATCTGAGGACGTGGGTAATTTAGCATATCGCAATATCTACAGCGAGAACTATACATACAGGTCCGTAGGCAGCGGGAACTCTTTCTTAGAAGATTATACTCCAATGATGCACCTCAGAGACGATAAGGGGACTCCTTACCCTCATGAGCCTTATGGATCAGGTCATAGGCCAAGATATCTTACTCTACAGTGGTACCATCTTGCGTAAGTGTTGCAACACTGTCCTCAGGGAGTTGATCATCTCATCCTCCACCACCACTACCCTACTCCTCGTAACCTCACGACATCGTTCCGATACATTTAGTGAGTTAATAATGCATTCATTTCAACATAAGTTCATGATGTAATAGACGTAATACAAGGTATAAAGACGCTTAAGGGCTTCAAATGGTCAAGAGATGCAAGTGGACAACGAGCAGATGCTGCCAGAACAAGACCCCAGTCAGCAAGTCCATCGCCACGGGTGTTAGTGGGAAAGAATTCCGATAATGGTTCCAATTCCGGTAAGTGGCACATGGTAGTTACCGCACTCACTTTACTGCTCCACGACCACTCACCACCAGGTACTTACCAGGAGTGAGGGCCTCCTTGAACCCTTTAACACAGCGCTACGACCCTTGAGCACGGCGATGCGACCCTTGAACATGGCGGTGCGAACTCTGAGCATGACAATGCGACCCTTGTGGAAGGGTCAGGTCAAAGGCCAAGGCCATTATACTTAAGGGTCGTTGAGTCATGATCAATTGGTCGAGCTTCTTTAAACCCAGTACCTACATACTAAGAACAAACATTTCTCCTCTGTCCATGAGCTCAAAAGATCATAACAAGAGAGAGAGAGAGAGAGAGAGAGAGAGAGAGAGAGAGAGAGAGAGAGAGAGAGAGAGAGAGAGAGAGAGAGAGTCTCATTTCCTGACCCTGCTATCGAGCTATTGCATCTCCGGTGAACGACAGCTAAGCCCCTGATCCACGGAGATCCTGCAGGAATAAACAATGTCAGACTTTCATGTCCCGTCTACCCAGACCAAGACCTTGCAACACCGATGAAAAACGAAAGGAAAAAACACAAACCGATCTGATGATCTTTGTTTTCTTTCTATTGAGAATAAAACCAGACAATCTCTTCTCTCTCTCTCTCTCTCTCTCTCTCTCTCTCTCTCTCTCTCTCTCTCTCTCTCTCTCTCTGGAGTGAGGCAGCACTACATTGATCATGAAGCTCCGCCTCTATGGCCCAGGTGGCTGTCTATCCTCCCTGCCTCACCCACACGTGGGCTGCTGGTACTCAGTCCACAGTATCTCCATCTCACACATGACGCTTGACAACACGTAACTCACACGACTCTTATTCCGAACTCTCGCTCTTCTTCCTGTGGTAAGCGTGACGCGTTAACCTCGCCTCGTGGCCAAAATCTCGTTGCACGTTACAGGCACGGTAGCACACGTCCCCTCTGCCTGCCTAGGGTTTCATACCGAAGGGCATTCTACTCTGCAGTCAGCAATTTGGTTTACTTACCGCACTTACAAAAAAAAAAAAATTAAAACAAATAAAAAAAAAGCTGGTCATGCTACCGTCTACCTCTACCCTCGCTGGTGCTGCTACTGTCTACCTCCGTCTCAGTTGGTGCTGCTGTCTACCTCCGTCTCAGCTGGTGCTGCTACTGTCATCCTTCGTAAACGTCTACTACCGTCTATCTCCACCTCAGTGAGTGCTATAACCGCCCTCCACCCCCCAGCTGATGCTACAATCACCTACCGCCGCCTCAGCTGGTGCAAACTGCCGCCATCTACCACCGCCTCCAGCCTTTCCTGCCGTGGTGGGGGCCACTGTGTCTAATGGGTTTGGCATGTAGCAGTGATGGGGGAGCATCATGGCTCACGACCTCAATAAGATCCCCCGCTGACCCGCGCGCCGCACCACGTATCACACACACTACCTCACAAACGCCACGCCACTATGGTATATTTGGCCGCTACACAACGTACGGTGCGTGACGTCATGCATAATGACGACGTGGTTAAGGACACCCAGCAGAAATGACGTATCCTTGTGGTATAGATACATGTGGATATACTCTTTATCGAGTTTATAAGGTACGTTTTTAGTCTCCTAACTAACTGAACAACTTGTCCTACGTGTTCCATATCACCCCAAAAAGAATTTTAGTAAGGTCAGTCTATGGCTGAATTAGACCCATCATATAAAGGATTCAAATATGAAAATAGATCACCAGAGCGCGCTTCAAATTCCCCGCCTAATTTCCTACCATCACCTGTTGCCTGACATGATGTCATGACGCCACACCCCACTCGATGGTGGATATTACAGCTGTGTCTTAATCACCTGGGGTGACACTCTGGGTAGATAGTACAGCAAATCCTGTGTGTTTCCTGACGTTCTTAATATAGCCAAGGACTGAGTGAAACACTGTATGTCTCCTGGCCGTAAGGACTACATACAAGTTACCCTCCATACGGTGGTCGTGTACCCCACAGTGACCCGCGGGATGACGAGGTGAACAAAATCACATTCAACAACCGTGCAAGTAAAGCAAGGGTCAGTGGTGTGATCAGGTGGCCAGCATGTGTAAATATGTCCAAAGTTTACGATTTTCGGATCGAAAGTCAATAGCCTTTCTGTTCCTTTGCTGAATACAGACATGCAATTGTATATCCAATATCCGACAATGAATATTGAATAAATCTCGTAAATATAATGGTCATTCATGTCCTATGTCTCCGGCTACAATATTTCTAAATAATATTGTATAGATATGTTTATCACTGTAATCTACAATATCCATCCGAACCTAACCATCTTGCTATCGTGGACTCCTCAAGTCATGCACCATGAGAATTTTTATGACATGTGTAGCCACTCCTTTTATCTGATGATAAAGAAACAAGACGAATTAGCCAGCTGCCTGGTGACCACTATGTGACAATCGCCCTACTTAGCGCCGTCCCAGTTCGTCCAGTAGCTAGCGTTGAGCGAAGATGATTGGTCTGTAACGATCATAAGTTACGGGGATATTAGGGTGACTATTGACACAGGTGAACTTCAGAAATCATAGAGAGTGTGAGGGATGAGTCTGCAAAAGAGCATCTCTAATGCCTAACCCCACAACACACACGGTCGAGCCACCTCTGTACCACTCAAAGAACCGGCTGTGGAAAACCGCCCTATCTGCTGTGTTTCTATTGTATACACACAATCATCTAGGCATAAAAGCACCTGTCTGTGAGGCGCATGAATCCGGTCAGCTACACACACATCGGAAACTCATAAAAGCGGTTCGTGATTTTACCTCCAGGCGAGCACAAAGTTATGACTGTGACTTGATACAACACCTAAAGGCAAGCCTCCCCATTACCTCTTCTGAATAAACATACGAAAACAATATGCGTGAGGCACAAATGTGTGTGTGTGTGTGTGTGTGTGTGTGTGTGTGTGTGTGTTCATTATATTATCCAAGTTAGCTCAGACAGCACGGGCAACTGAATGCTTTAATCAATGCCATTTCATTAATGATTATGTATATATATACATACATACATATATATATATATATATATATATATATATATATATATATATATATATATATATATATATATATATATATATATATATTTATTATTTTTCTCTTTTTTTTCTCTTCATACATATTCGCCATTTCCCGCGTTAGCGAGGTAGCGATAAGAACAGAGGACTGAGCCTCAGACGGAACATCCTCACTTGGCCCAGCTCTCT
>NC_092227.1:67901511-68069011 GCF_036320965.1 Panulirus ornatus | reverse complement strand
CAGCTGGGTGTACCTCCAAGTACCACTTGAATACCATTGTCTTCCCCCGCACACAGTACTAATCATCCCTCATCTCCAGTACATGGCCCATGATGGCTTACAATTCAGCTCGTATCAAAGCATTAACGTCGTAATGAATACAGTTAATTTCCCGTGCACGACCGAGTGACCTTTGGCCTGGCCTTCCACCAACCTGTGACCTAGTCTGTAAGCCAGTTCCTTCTTGATTACTCCTTCAGAGCTTTCTTCCTGTCAGCTGATGTGCCGGGCAGAGTGGAGGGTGGGGAGGAGCCTTCTGCTTTATTATCCTGTCTACATCTATTGTGGATGGTGTGGACAAGCCTTCTGCTTCACTAACCCGTCTCCATCTACGTATATAAAGAGGGCGCTGAATGCCATTCCAGTAGATGACTTCGTCAAAGACAGTCAGGTCCTCTGTCATCTGGCTTTCCCACGTACTGCCATAAACGTGGCGGCAGTCTCCGCCAGTGGCCCACACCCAGTCTGGAGCAACTTCTCCATTTTCCACCTGGAAATCTCTATGAGGGAAGTGAGGGATGGTCTTCCTTGCTTCCAACGCTCCTTTTACGTGCTGGTGACATGCTGGAAAATCTAGGCCCCAAAATGGCAACAGAGTCTCTTGTTAAAAGTACTATTACGTCTATGTTTTCAACTGGGTTGTCTTTACATATCTCCGACATGATATTTACGTACTTCGAATGGAAGTTTTCCCAGTGAAAGTTTGGAACTACACATCGGAATATTCTCTCTCTCTCTCTCTCACTCTCTCTCTCTCTCTCTCTCTCTCTCTCTCTCTCTCTCTCTCTCTCTCTCTCTCTCTCTCTCTCTCAGGCAAAAAAAATATCTAATCTACCTCTCAACCAGTGATTTATACATAATGGGCCTTCATACATATAAACCTGCTAGCACTGGTATTTCGCCATCCTTGGACTGAGGTATTAACTAACACGCAACATTAATTTAGTCGAGAGAGGACAAGTGCTCTGAGGGGCCATCCACTGGGTTGCTGGTCGCTAGCGGTGTGTGCCTGAAGACCTCGTGCTGTTATGTTCTTCAATGCCGTGTTGTCACTGGCTCATCCCTAGAGCCCGATGGCATGACCCTTGAGCGCAACACTTCAGCTCGACGGGTCGACGACACCCGAGACACAACGGTACGATTCTTTGAGCACGACGAAGCGACCCTTGGGGCAAATCAGGTCTAATATCACCCAAAGGTGTCGTACCGTGTCTGACCAATGGTCGCAACGTCGTATCCGTGGGTCGTGCCGTCGTGCTCGTGTCGTATCGTCTTTGACCAAGGGTCGCACCATCGTCTTAATTACACGTCGTGCCGTCGTGCTCAAGTGTACCGACCAGCTCAACTGTCGTACCTTCGTGCTCAGGAAGCCAATTTCAGATGACAAGCAATAACAATCGATCACATCTCCTTCCCATATCCTTATTGTGATGAGACTTGGGAACGTCTTGTGTGGACGTCGTGTTCTGCCTGAGCCTCTTATTTTGATAACCAGCCAGGGAAAGTACCTCCTCAGCTAATGGCCGCTACATCCATCCTCAGCTAACGGCCGCTACATCTACCCACAGCTAACGGCAGCTACATCCATCCTCAGCTACCGGTCGCTACATCTACCCACAGCTAACGGCAGCTACATCCATCCTCAGCTAAAGGTCGTTACATCCGTCCACAGTTAACGGTCGTTACATCCACCCACAGCTAACGGCAGCTACATCCATCCTCAGCTAACGGTCGTTACATCTCCCCACAGCTCACGGCCGCTACGTCCATCCTCAGCTAACGGCCGCGACATCCGCCCTCAGCTAACAGCCGCGACATCACTTCACCTACTTAACAAGATCTCCCAGACATATATAAGCTAAAGCCGCTTACACTGGAACAGGTTTATAACCATCTTAAAAGACATGAATTAATGGTCTCATCTGGTCTCACCAGTAACAGCCTGGGGAAGTGTCAACCTCAAGTTATTACTCAATAAACCAAAGTTATTATGTCTGGTTGTGTTTTTTTGGGGGGGCTGGAAGAGGTCTATCGACTACCCGGGTCATTAACTTCGTCAACGTGAAGTTATAACCAGATATCGGAAAACTTGAACATCTTCTTCAAGTATTCAAATTAATTCTTAAGACCACACGCTCTCGCTGCAAACATGGTCCTGCGAAAGTTAATTTATCATACTGTTTTCACATCCAAAACCTGCAGGGAGAGTGGAACACCTGAAGTGCAGAAAGCATATGTAAGGAGTGACTTAAATTGACGTGGAAACAAACTTGACACACACACACACACACACACACACACACACACACACACACACACACACAAGCCTCTGTGGTTTAGTGGTCAGCGTAACTAACCATGAGTCATCAAGGGCTCATCCGGGGTCTAAGCCCACATGGGTTTGAATCCTGGTCGCGGATGTCGGCCGGGAGCCAACCCAGGTGTTTATCCTCACTTTAGGGCTAGTACATGAATTGGTACCTTGCTTAGGTGTGTGTGTGTGTGTGTGTGTGTGTGTGTGTGTGTGTGTGTGTGTGTGTGTGTGTAATCATGTATTTGTTCTGTACGGTGAGGGGATTTCCCCCAGTAGAGCCCTCCCATCTTTTGAACAAGTGAAACCTATATATGCCGTCTGCATTCACCATATCCGCAGTCGTGTTATTCCATCCCTCCACCACTCTTATACAACTGACATTTCTTTTTAAGTATCTTGCTGAACTTCACGTTATGTCCTCTGGTTGCTCTGTCCATACATCGCTCGGAGAAATGTTCACAGTCCGCGTCAAAGACCTGTTTTAAAAACTTAAAGGTTGGGTTCTACTCTCTTGGGCAGGGAGATTACCACTGGTGGGACATCCATCTCTTGAACTTTTCGTACTATCACACAACTTTAAAAATCTATGTGCTTTGCACTAACCATATCCTCAGTCATGTTATCAGAACAGTTCCTTTATACACAACAGGAAACCGGGCCAGTGTGTATGGAGGGACGTTTGGGAAAAGCATTCCTTCAGCAACGGAGATGTATACTTGTGGAACAAGCTAAGCCAAGTGGGAGGAACTGAGCGTATCGTTCAAAAATCTAAAAACTTGTGTGATAAAACTGCAATGATGAGAGATGCGGCTCCACGTGTACACCTCCCGCCTCATATATACAAATAGGAATGAACAATTACGTAGTAATGAAACAGAAACACACACCATTAGAACACTACAAAGCTTACCTCCTGAATGCATGTTCAAAAATGATGAGTAAATTTGAAAAGAACATTGTTTTATCCTAATAATATGCGACATCCGCTTGAAAACAATGCTATCAGTGCAGCTCCCATGCATACATACATACATTAGCATGTGTATAATACATGCAACCATGCCATCTGCGCCAACCGTGGGCCGCACAACGTTGTGCCATCAATAAATCCTCACGGAATCCACATAACTTCGTCCCGCCTGGCCATCTGTTCCAAGTTAGGTTAACAATAAGTTGCAGGTGCGAGAATCTACAGATCGTGAACGTAGATCGACTAGTGTCGTTCAGTTTATAAGTTCTTAATTAAGTCCCCCTTAATGGATACATGCGAGGCCATGTCCACGAGCTCAGGTCTCGGCACCATCGTCTGAACCAGTCTCACTCACTCTTTGCTACCATATGAGCCAGTCATATTCACCCGTTGCTCCCGTACGAACCAGTCTCATTAACTCGCTGCTGCAGTACGAGTCAGTCTCACTCACTCGTTACTGTCGAATGAACCAGTCTCATAAACCTGCTGCTTACACACGAACCAGTTTCATTCATCCGTTGCTGTAGGACGATCCAGTCTCTATAACATGCTTCTCCCTTATTAACCAGTCTCATTCACTCGCTTCTGGCATGCTATAAACATCCACTGAAAACTATAGAGAAAGCAACATAAGTTTCAACACATCAGTTTTGTTTTCACCATAACTGATCAAAATTCTTTTCAGGTAAAACTTTCCAAGGGAGGAAATCAGCAACGAGCACGTTCGGAGTAGAGGAGGGAACGGAAAGAGGTCGGATGATTATCTGGCCTCATTGTAGGTACCGGGTCAGTGTTGACTCAGAGGGAGGATACAACAAACACCATATTCTTCCTCTTGTGCTCCCTGTAAAACTCTTGGACAAACACCACGTCACTACGGTTCCCATTAGCAGTACACGGCCGAGCATGTGTGTCACACAACACCAGAATGAAGGTAACCATGAAACTGAACACAGCGTGTCCTGGGACACGGCGGACCTTAAAACTGTCATACAACAATGAGGCTACACGTGCCGGTGCACAGGACACCTGGAGACAATGTGTCCAGGGACACGGCGGACCTCAAGGCTGTCATACAACACAGGCATCACACTACATATAAAACTCTGCGTCTCTATGTATCATGGATCACACACACCCACCCACCCTCATCAAAGCGACACCAGGCGCGAGACACTGCTCGTCTGGCTTTGTGCCTATACTGAGCAGACCTTGACTGAGAGACATTTTTATCCCCTCCTGCAGTAATCTGGTAACATTTCTCTTTCCCTGAAAGGTACGGTCTATTCCAGGACCACCTATGAGGGTCACGTTCATCCAGATCACTCCCACAGTCTTGGAACTCGATGTTCCGTTCCTCTCACACGTACAGGATTCTCTAGCCATCTATCGTCACAGGTTCTTATTTTTCCTGTCAGATCAGATGGACGTTACGTTAACCGTCGTTGTCGTAGGAGCAAGACATGACTGAGACCCTTTGGTTGATGATCAGCCAAGCTCTTCGTGACACCAGTTATGTCAATCTCAGCCTACAACAATCCTCCTATTACCATGGAAGGACTGGAGAGAGTGGCGTACAATCACTGGAGCAACGGTTAATGTATCGGTGGGATGCGACGTCTGGTTGAGCTCTGTGCACGAGTATCTGCCTCACTCTTGGTAAAGGAGCGGTTCGCCAGCATGACGGAAGATCTATAAGACAAACACAGCTTTATGTTACAACTAGTGTTGCTGTCACTTTTATTATATACCTGAGAAGACCAAAGTCATGTATTGTGTATGATCTTGTGGTGTGCCTCACACGCACGACGTTACAACCCTACAGCAGGACGGTATGACCTCTGAACATGACGGTACAACCCTTGAGCACCAAGGTAAAACCCTTGAGCGCGACGGGACAACCCTTGAGCACGACGCTACGACTTTTACGTGTGATTGCCTGGCCCCTGACCTGACCAAGGCCAGGCCATCATACCTCGGGAACCGTTGTGTTCATGGAGTTAAAGTTCATCAGGTCAAAGGTCACGTCATCATACCCGAGGATCTTACCGTCCTGCTCAAGGGATCTAATTAGTCCTCTTCCTTAGGTCTCTCCTGGACCATAACGCCAATGTGATGTGTGCAATAGGCAAAGGTCAAGCGTCACCGTACAGTCAACCACAAGAACCAACACACACACTGACAATGTCCATTATGAAAAGAGAAGTGATGATATTACCATACTGGAACTTTATCACTCGGGTTAGTTTACGTGACGGTCAGGTTAGGTTAGGTCAGCTGAGGTTACAATCAAATTTTGGTTGGGTTACGTCATGTCAGTTTGGGTTAGTTACGTTAGTTTGAGTTTAGTTTGGGTCAAGGTTAGGTTGGTATGGGATAGCGTTAGGTTAGGTTAGTTTGACTTAAGAGTTAGACTAGGTTAGTTTGGCTTAGGGTTAGGTTGGGTTAGTTTTGAGTTAGGACAAGGTTAAGTTTGGTCGAGTTAGGGTTAGGTTACGTTGAGCTAAGTTGGTTTGAGTCAGGTCAGGTTGAGTTACTGAGCTAAGCTGGTTTGAGTCAGGTCAGGTTGAGTTACAGTCTCCTTCAATTTGGTTGGGTAGGACCAGTCTGGGTTACGGTTAACCCACGCTAAGGCAGACTGGAATGGGTGAGATTATGTTATATTGAATTAAGGTCGAGCTAATTAGGTTCGGTTACGCTACTTTGGAATTGAGTAGATTAGATCAAGGGAGAACGTGTCGTTATCTTTAAAAAAAAAATCACTATATTAGGTATGCTATAAAGGTGTATTTGCTTATAATGAATAAACACCAAAGTTACTCCGGCAGAAGATAAAAAAAAAACTTAGTTGGAGAAAATGGAAATATTGGGAAATATATAGGTTGTGTGCGGCTAACTGCTGCTGCTACTGCTAGCCACTAGCCTGGGTTGTTAGGGCATCTGCTCTGACCACCACACTCCATTCTCACCACCACACTCTCAACTCTGACCGCCACACCCAGTTCTCACCACCACACCCCACTCCCACCACCACACTCTGGCCGCCACACCCAGTTCTCACCACCACACCCCACTCCCACCACCACACTCTGGCCGCCACGCTCAACTCTCACCAATATACTAAATCTGCTTCCTCTGTTTACAAATTTCGGAGGAGGAAAGTCCATGTTTAAACAAAACTGTCCACAGATACTCGACCTGTACCTTACTCCGAGGTACTTATATCTTACTCCTTATCTATATACCAGAGAGAGAGAGAGAGAGAGAGAGAGAGAGAGAGAGAGAGAGAGAGAGAGAGATGAACCACGCGCACGTAACCTTTCGTGGAAACTGATTTTACAGACATGGGTCTCCAGCCATAAATCGTGTGTGCTGGTAGGCAGAGGGAAGGCAGGGAGGCTTAATTTCCCGGGAACAGAACCGTTCCTTTATTCCTGGCTGAAAGTTGAATTCTCATCCATGATAACTTCAGCGAACCATTTCGTACAGGGGGAGTGAGTCGAGCTGTTACCGTGGTTCAAACTAGTCAACAGTATTACGAGACACAGTCCACCAGCCTCAATCGTGCTGACTCCACATCACCGAGAGTATAAACAAAGAAAACTAATAACCACAATCTATCATGTTGACTGTTAGCTGTGTAGTACGTGTGACATGCCATCCTCGACCGTCAACACAGGCGCGAGGGGTCAGAGTGGAAGCCTGGCTCAAGATATAATCATGGTAACTCAGCTGAGATGAACAACCTCTGAGAGCATTTACTGGCAACTCGAACAACCGTTACCAAGGTATACATACACCACTCGTCTGGAAGGTTAGGTCAAATATACGGCCAACAACAACAAACTTGCAATATACCTGCCGTGGTTTTTCATCTTGAAACACAAGACGAAGAGTTTTGACATACTCTCCAGGATGTTGTCATGTAAGACACCTACACAAGATGGAACACCGTCGGGTACAACTGAAGGGGTGAAGGAACGTTCTTAAATGGAATTACCAGTTACTTCTATGTGTCTATCAACTGCTATGTGTTATACTGACAACATTTTTGTGTTTGTTAGCAAATCACAACAGAATATTTAAGATTTGGGTAAAAAATAAGACCACATAACTAAATCAATATCAAATATATATCAATGAGAGAACTTTTGGAAAATCTGACGGTTCTAAAACTCAATTTACAAAACAACATCACTGCAGTTACACTTCAGCTGAATCATCTGATTTCATTTGTTCTTCCACGTGAGTTTTCCTGTCATTTCTGCGGTCCATTTTCTATAAAGGCTCGTTGACGAATGGAATGGCCGATACAGCCATCCACACTCTGTAAGTGTGATTTAGTCACAAGTGTTCTGAATTTTGATTCGTATCTTTCGAACATTTATGGTACCTGACGCTGCAAAGTCCCGCAATGAAAGGCATCGGTTTGAAATTCCCTCACAAGCAAAATAATGATGTCCTCTCAATCAACTCACAGTCCTCTCATGTCCGCATAACGTGTGGAATATGGCAACTCATCCCTTTACCTCTTTCAAATAATCTCAAATGAGTATCATCAAAATAGTGAATTACACTTGTTTTATTTCACGAACTAAATGAAACTTCATTTCACAAACTAAAAGAAGGTATTTCATAACGTATAAGAATTACACATGAAAATAATAATACACAGACTTACGAAACATACCAGAAAACCTGGAGTAGCATTGGGTCATTCTGAATTCCAACGAACTTGTGTTTTCTTTTTTTTTCAGCAGACTGTACAAAAGTTGAAATTCATACACGGCCAACAATGCAACGAACTGAAGACAAAAGAACGAAAAACTGAGTAATGTGCCTCAGTGAACGAATGTTAAAAATACAAAAGATCTTAAAGGTGCAGCACAATGGAGGAGATATGAGATACACAATAGCCAGCCAGTATATCAACGGGGTGTAGGAGGGGATAGAAATAAGTTCTGCAAGGTGGTGGTGGTGGTGGTGGTGGTGTGTGGGTGTGACTGAAAATGTGAACAGTTGCACACATTCATCCAGAGGAAAATTACCAGTCAATGCGTAACTAAGCAGACTATGGAATGAGGAAGGAAGACCTGCTGAAGACGATAAAGATATATGAGAGGAACTTACTGATGTGTTTTTACGGTCGAGGACACTATTGCCCCGACGCCATCGAGCAGGGACGGGGAAGAGGAATCACCGAAGTTCCTAAGAAAGACATCACAGGCAATCTTGATACCTGGACCCACAGAAGACATGATGAAGGCTCTCCAATGTCCATGTTTTACAGGGGCGTGCGGATATGACTGATAAGCTGCTTGAATATTTTTCAATGAGCTGCTGAAGGAGGTGGTAACTACACAGGAATGAAAGGCAGCAAGCGCTGGGCATGTCTTTGAGAGAGAAGACTGAAATATTGCAATGAACTGCAGACCGATCTCCCGTAAGGAGAGTACTCTGTAAAGTATTGGAAAAGGTAATCAGAAAGCAAAGGGATAACTGCTCGCGAAGGAAAGACTACCTTACTACGTGAGTAAGAGAAAACACACATTCAGGGAAAGGGGGTCACGCATCTCAGTGCTCTTTGACAGAGTGAGTTCCACCGTAGAATGGAAAACATGGATGGGTAGACTTGAGTGTAATGTGTGTACCAAAAACCACTGTATCATGAAGGAATGCGGTCAAGAAGCTTGACTTTCAGGCAGGACGAAGGGGTAGACTCCTTCGCCTGATACATGACCTTTGAGGAGCAGAACAAAGGAGAAGGACGGAAGGAGAGATCTCAACATGGGTTAAGGTCACCAGTGGCGTGCACATGGCTCAGTCCTGGGCCCACCGCTCTTACTGGTGTACGTGAATAACAGAGCCAGATGGATAGGGCTCTTGCGTGAACAAGTTTTCACACGGTGCCAAAGTCCAGAGGAAAGTAAATAAATGATAAGCACTGCACCAACTTACAAGTGGACCTTGGCAGAATATATTGCTGGTCAGATACATCGATAACGACATTTAAATCAAAATGCAAAGTAGTGAGGATGGAATCAAGTCAAATAAAGGCCTCGAAATGATAATTACCAAGCAAAAAATAAGAATGTGTGTCTAACTTATCACTGAAGTTCCATCATAAGAGAACCGTAAAGGGAAGAAAATGTCCGACAGCAAGTATCGGAATCGTACTCAAGTACAATGATAACGAAATTTTCAACAAACAGTTAACTGCATAAATCAGGCTGGAAACTACAATGTGATTTTCAAGGCTGTTCATCGCACTTCAAGAATGACAAAGAACTATCAAAGACCGTCCACAGGAAGGCAATACAGATGGTACAATTATCACGAGGCCCGAGTTACAGGTTGATATCAGAGGACACAAATTTATCCACCATGGAAGAGAGAAGAGTAAGTAGTGCTTTGATCACAACTTTTCAGTTTTTAACCAGTCTGATGTTAACAGTGAAAGTTAACATGCGTTAACAGTTCGAAAAATGTTAAGATCGATATCAAACAAGAAACGTAGTAAAAAGAATGTAAATGAGTACATCTATAGCATCAAAGTAGCATATAAATGAGGCAAACTATGTGGTGAAACTGAGACCGATGACAGCAAACAAAACTTTGACATGTTTCGTGATAGCAGAGAAAGGTGTGTGTGTGTGTGTGTGTGTGTGTGTGTGTGTGTGTGTGTGTGTGTGTGTGTGTGACATGGGAGTCCACACTCGCAGAACTGCAGAACACTCCCTTATCTTCCTGCCCAAGGAGTCCCATCTATCTTTATCAAACTCGTACACACTAAACTATGACCTTGTTTCCTGAAGGTGAAGTTATAAAAGCAAACTTCCCCCCCTGAACAAGATGTGAATATATCTACCTTTATACAAAATGATGTTGTGGTGAGATTTTTGTAAACGTGCCCCACAAATATCAGAGCCTAAATAAAATCATATTTAATGATAATTTGAAAAACAGGAGAGGGACGCGAAATGTGATTTTTTTTCTTGTTTGCTTTTAACGAAGCATCAAAATAGTATAATTCGATAGAGGTGAACCTTTAAATATTCTGTGTGTACATCTTTTATAAAAAAAAAAGGGCGCCACTTACATGAAAACGTTGATAACCTTATGTTCAAAAATCAATCAGAAAACTGGTTGTCAGATGAAGGATGAGAATAATCGTGATTTTACATTATATCAAAGTTATTCACTTTTCATAGACTTGGCATAATTATTTCATGGAATATATAACACTTATCATGTCAGTGATGTAAATACCATGACAAGCCAGCTTTTCTTTTTTGCGTGTTCACAGTAGCTGAAGACGTGGGACTCCTTGACTGAGAGTTCAACTATGTTCATCAATATCAAAGGCCGAGTAATTACACCCTCCTCAACCCACCAGGACGTTAGGCTGTGTTGCAGGACAGTGGCTCCCAACACGTGGGACAAGAAAGACGTCCAGATCCCCCCACCCTCCCCCACCCCCCTTCATTCCCCCACACGGCACGACCATAAACATGTCCCAGTCAAGGCTTCCACTGAGACACTGGAGTTCAAATAGCAAAAGACCACTGGGTCATTTCGAGGCCCCTCGTGATCACGGAAGACATCAGAAACATAAAAGATCATTGTAGTGAGAGTCGAACATCAAACAGATATTTCAAAGAGAAAAATACTGTCAACTTTTCACGTAACTAAGGAGATGCATACAATGGCAGTCGCGCATTTACTGCGAAGTATTCATCAAGTCAATTTATCAATGGATCTATGGCACTGCTTTTAAGCAGGTATAATAAAAGGCAGCCCTCACGTGACTGCTCTTCACACAGAAACTATAGGAAGAAGCGGATAGACACGTGCTGCTGGTGGTCCAGGACTTAATGGCTGTGGTACACGTAGCAAGCTTATGGGAGCAGAGGCCGAAGTAGTACTTGCACAACACAAGAGATGATGGCAACATCACGGCAAATAGAAGGGGTATATTGAAACGAAGTGATAACGGAAGACTGATAAGGCAGACAGCCTACCGTGAAGTGAAAGAAGAGCCGCCCAAGACATGAAAATAGGTAAACTAACTACTGGAAGCCTCCATAAATGAAGCAAAAAAAAAAAATACGTTAAAAATGGGGTTTCTATGACGCATGCTATCAAAACAGGTCAAACATCATCAACAACAACAAAAACGGGTTTTGTACTAAATGTGCCAAGAAAACAGACGAACCAAAAGGAGATTTCCAAAGGCATATGTCACGAACACACGTCAACAAAAGCTTTCAACAAAATTGGGCACTTAAAATAGAACAAGAACCGTTGCATCACGCTACTACACAAAGACCAACCAAAAAGGAAGTAAAGGAAGATGAAAAGCAAAATATAACCTAAAAACAATAAGCAAAACAAAGGAGGACGGAGAGAGAGAGAGAGAGAGAGAGAGAGAGAGAGAGAGAGAGAGAGAGAGAGAGAGAGAGAGAGAGAGAGAGAGAGGCGTGCGCGCGCGGGGAATGTCAACAGACAACAGCTGATCTCCTCTCCACCCCACCCACGACCAGTCTCTCTCCAGTGGCTCGTGCCAATATGGCTGGTCTTCGCTAGGGAGAAGGAAATGTTCAGTCGTCATCTTCAACTTGCTCTGTTCCGTTAGCTTCCCTTCCCGAGTCGTCGGCCAAATTGTATCTCCCAATGTGGCCTGAGGTTCAACCTGTCCAGGGAAGGTTCTACGGGGGTAGGTCCAGCCTGGCAGGATATAACCCAACCAAGAGCTTCAGAACCAAAGACTCGACCCCTCACCAGGCTAGCTGGGGACATTCAGCAATCACAGCGTCATCTGTAGAGCAGTACAGACGCGACCAACCCGTGGTTGGCTCATGACGCCTGCTCTGTGAGGGCCATGTTGACTCATTTGACCCATAGTAAAGCACCATAACAAAGGTTCAAGGGTTCGTATGCATAAACCTTCTTAGATTTTTGCTTATCTTTATGCTTATATTACAGTCATCTCACTTAACTGAGTAAGTGGCTTGAGTGCCATACAGAAAAGGACTAAGCACGATGATGCTTAGATAAATTTAAGCACAAGATTAAAAGAAGTATGAAAATGCAGTTTGGGTCAAAATATTGGTTTCTTCTTTTATTGTTTTTTTGAATGACCAAACTAACCTTATCTTATAATAACGTTTCTATTAGCAAGATATAATTCATCACGCATAATACTGAAGTTGGAAGTGAGTAGAATTTTTCTTTTTATTTATTACTTTTTCCAACTGTTGTCAATGTATGGCGACTATATCAACGATCCAATACGTAAGCAAACTCATCAGAGAGAGAGAGAGAGAGAGAGAGAGAGAGAGAGAGAGAGAGAGAGAGAGAGAGAGAGAGAGAGAGAGAGACGCGGTTCTTTCGAAGAGTTACGATCACCATGCACATCTTGTTCTTCACAATGGCATCTACGTACGTCCAGTCACACTTCCATAACAACGAGAAATTCCAAGTGGACTGAGGACCAAACGTTGTTATTAACGAATTTGGTCAAATAAACATAAGAAAATTATACGTGCTAAATTCTCTGATGAGGTCACTTCCAGAAGGAAAGTGGAAACGTGGCAGAACATTACACAGCAGACAAGTGCAGACCGCAATTTGCATAAACTCTTTGTTTTGTTTGTATTTCCCCAACATCTGTGGGAAACTTGATGTAACTCCAGACAATTTCTGGGGAGCTTAGAGCTTGCAATGGGTGTGTAATAACCGTACTTACAGTGGGCTGTTTTGGGCCACAATCATCACCACTGCACAACTGCGTTTTTCCATTAGCAAGACAACGTGAGGTTATTATCACTTTTAGTTCTGGCGTGATAGCCATGTTCCTTGCTGTAGGACTTTCTGGACTTTCTATCATAGTTCTCACTAAATCTGTGACAAACTGTATTCCTACACGGTCAAGTTGACAGCATCATCATGATAAGTTCCGCATCATCAAACACACACAAAACATATTTACGGGGCCTAAAAGTCTTCAGTTGAACATTGTCTCTTGTCGTCTAGCCATGTTTGTAGTTCTAAGCATATTCTTAACTGCTTAAAGAGTCCTCTCGAGGTCTCTTAAATTGGTTGACTGCTAAGCAAATATTTAAGCGTAAAGCAGCTTTCAGTAACATGCTATGCAAAATTCTTACAGTCAAATTCTTTGGAGTTAAGCATACTTAAGCATTCTAAGAAGTTTTTATGCATACCGGCCCAGGACTTGCGATGGTCTAAGATACTGTGGAGAATACGGTTATGCCCAACATGTTTACGTTACTCCAGAGAGGAATTGTAGTGCCATGAAATCTAATAGTGAAAATCGAGTGAGACTTTTGAGGAGGTAAGAAGAAATTACGTGTTTCCACGGCTGAATTCGACCCGGTTATTACTTCCCCATTCCGCGATGCTGCTGAAGTCCGAACTAAGGTATGAAGTACGTTCAGCGCGAGGAAAGGAACGAGTATTGGAGTGACGAGGGAAGGAAGGTGAGTTGAAGTGTGTGGTGTGGAATCAACGGCGAAGCTATGAACATTGCTGAAGGTTCAAGATCGTTGAGGGTACTCGCCTACTGCAACACAACTCGCCTCCCAGTCACACGCCTGCAGAAATTACAGGATAGACAGAATACGTCTTTACGGTTCGGCACAAATGAGAAATACCCCTGCACTAAAAGCACTTAAGAACACAGCAGGCACGAGTGGGGAGTAAACCAATCGGTTCATACCTAAGAGCTGCACCAAAGATAGTATTGCAGATTTCTGGAAACATCAGTATGAACATGGAACAGCCCCCTGGTTCCCTCGGAGCCTCAAAGCACTAAGAGAGGCTTCAGCCATCCATCACTTCACAATAAATAGTACTCAGTCTAGATCATTTCCTTTACCAGACAAAACAGCAAAATACTTAAACCATTAATCTCTCTCTCTCTCTCTCTCTCTCTCGAGAGAGAGAGAGAGAGAGAGAGAGAGAGAGAGAGAGAGTGTGTGTGTGTGTGTGTGTGTGTGTGTGTGTGTGTGTGTGTGTGTGTGTGTGTGTGTGTGTGTGTGTGTGCAAAAAAAACATACATCACACCTGTGTCCACAGTTCAGCCTTCTCTTCCACTTTAAACCATCCCTTCCCACGTTCCACCTCATTTTTCCCATCTCTCTGTTACCCACTGTCTCAAAACAAAATAACGGACAGACCCATGAGGGACGGAGTAGACTGGAGGAGGAATCGCTCCACTACTGACCGACTGCTATGTAACGTCAGTCATAAAAGAAAAAAATGTAAGTACGAAGGACTGCAATTACATGTGTATCTTCAGTGAAAGTAGGACGTGTTATACTAAATAAATAAATCTTCTGTGTTAAATACTCTGTCATAAGCTTACGATTTATCGAAGATAAGACTATCAACCATCTTGCTGTGATACAACGAGATATAACGAGGTCAACAAAGTCAGGAACAGAAAGGATGTTGGTCCGGCCAGGGAAAACGCTGGGAGCCGACCAATATTCTCGCGTGAGACTTGCTCTGTCTCTTCCTGACTCCGACCTCCTCCTGAACTTTTTAAGGCGATAAACGCACCCACAGCGAGGACCCTGATCAAAGCCACTCCTTACACCAAGTTACACCACCCAGCACTGAGGAAGGTGCAGCGAAAGGCAAGCGAAGCGACAGGACCGAAAACGCCTGGGTAAACACCACAGTTTTTCCCTATGGGGGAAGGGGGTCAAGTCGTATATATGGCGTGGGTAAGCACCAGAACTGACAGAAGATGTGTTACGCCTTAACCGCCCCGTGTCTGGCGTGGTGTAAACCCACAGTTGGCAGGGGAGGCGAAATTTTGCAAGTCGGAATAAAATATATATTTTTTGTCAGTCACTTGTTGCACGCTACTCTTCTCTGAGCTACTCACGGCATGAAGTCTTCGTGCATGCCACGTCTAACGTCTGTCAAGGTCCTACTAGTCTACAGTTCTGCATGACAGCAACTAACCAAACTGCAGTTGTGTATGATAACAAGTAACTAATGCTAAATAATGCATGACAAAATAATCACACTACAGTAATCTATGGCAGCGACTGACCAGACTGCCATACTGCATACACTTGGCACCAATTTGTGGGTAATAAGCCACAGGGGGTAATCTGAGATTTCTCTGAGTAATGAAAAGCTGAATAAAAATGTCGCTACTATCGAGCAATGTTAAAAAAATGTTTGTAATTGCCCAATCAATTTAATTCGATAACATGAAGTAGAGTATATTAAGCTATGGAAAAAAAAAGTCCAAAGAGATTAGCTTTCCTCCCACTCCATATATTCTTACAACCTTCTACATGGCATCTCTATCAACCCTATCACATGCTCTCTCCAGATCCACGCCACTTACAAATCCATGTGTTTCCTTAAGTCCTTCTCACACACATTCTATAAATCAAACACCTGATCTCCATATCCTCAACCACTTCTGAAACCACACTGCTCCTCTACAGTCTGATACTCTGAAAATGCCTTCACCATCTCATTCTCCACTCTCCCATATATCTTTCCAGATACACTCAGCACACTTATACTTCTGTAATCCGAGCACTCTCCTTTATCCCCTTTGCCTTTGTACAATGGCACTATACATGCATTTCGCCAATCCTCAGGTACATCACCATGAACCATACATACACTGAAAATCTTACCTAACCAGCCAACAACACAGTCACATTCTGTCTTAAAACATTCAACTGCAACCGCACTAAAGACGCCTTGCCATATTTCATCTTACGTAAAGCTTTCAACACCTCTTATCTCTTCACCAAACCACTCTCTATGACTCAATTCTCAATTCGCATACCATCCCAACGCAATCCCTCTACATCTGCCATCCTATCATCTAACGCATTCACCAGTCCTTCAAAATACTCCATCTCCTCCTCACTTCGCCACTACCTGTTACCAATTCCCCCTTTGCCCCCTCCACTGATGTTCCTATTTGTTCTCTTGCTTCTCGCACATTATTAACGTCCCTCTGAAACATTTCAATCTCCCAAAGTTTTTCGATACTCGCTCACCCCAACTCTCATTAGCCAACTTTTTCAACTCCTACACCTTCATCTTGACCTCTCACCTCTTTCTCTTATACATTTCCTAATCATTTACATTCCCCATCCGTACCACCCAAACGCCTGTTTTCTCTTTCGGGAGCAATTTCTTCATTCCGCCATTCACTACCGTTTCCAATCTGCACGCCTCCCACCTTTCGCATGCCTCAGGCATCTCTCGCATATTCCGATACTACCTCCCTAAATACCTCCCATTCCTCTCCCACTCCCCTCACTTCACTTACTCTCACCTTTTGCCATTCAACACTCAATCTCTACTGGTATTTCTTCACACAAGTCTCTCTTCCAAGCTCACCCTCACTTCTCTCTTCACACCGATAATATTCCCTCTTTTCCGAAAACCTCACGAAATCCTCACCCTCTCCTTCATATCACAGGGTATTTAATTGATGTCTGTGCACCAGTGAGGAAGCTGTCACCTGCAGAAAAAGCTAAATAACATACTGCCAGTAAGCACTCCCGGATACGTTAAGGTACTTGTGAACACATACAGAAAAACATACACAAACACGAATGAATTACAAAGTTATCCATACACGGTCGTCACTTGGTACTTGTATTGGAACATTTAGTGAACTGTACAAGTCATGACCCGAAGGTAAGGGGCATTATAAGTAAGAAACTATGAAGCCTTTAACACCCCTAAACCCCTACCTACCTCCCTAGGCTACAAAAATGATTCAACAGGTGCATACGTGCGAGGCAATACATAAACCCACTTGGTACATGATACAGGAGACCTGGGAGTCAGGCCGCATCTGAAAGATACATGGCGGCCGGAAATTACATCAAGACAAGGAGGGAGGAACCAGTGAAGTACGACTGAGAGAAATAATGACTCAAAGGAGCATCCATCAGTTTCATACATCGATAATACACGAATGAACTGAGATTACAGGCCAGAAGACTTGCTGATACGGAGGACTATAAGATACCGAATAAGATGATCAGGATACGGGAAGAGGATTTCTATAAGACACAAGCTGCTCTTCTGGATAAGAATCCTTCAGCCTTCTAGGAGAGAATAAGACATATATTGGAAAGAAGAGTTGGGCGGGTGGACTGTATACTACTAGACTACCAGGAGGCCTCTGTTACTCTCCCCCAGCAGGAGATTTAATGATGAGAATAGACATCCAAGCTGGGGTCAGAGGAAGGCGACAGAAATGGGATGACAGTTGTCTGACCACTGGGGAACAACAGAGATCACGTACCTGGGAAGCCTCTTTAGACGAGGCAGACAAGTAGAGTTACTCAAGGCTATTTCTGATTTCCGTAAAAAAAATCATAAGGGGTAGAATTATACATGTTTGCCAAAACTGTAAAAAACAGTGCGAGTAACAGGGACAGCAAAATACTGCAGAGACTTTGACCAAATGCAGTAATGGACTGGCAAATACGTAATGAAATTTATGCCTGGAAACTACTGGGTTGTGAGAGTATTGATGGAGTTGAATAACCCCATCAATGGGTACCTGACTGAGGGATATAAATTATATGAACCGAGCTGTGAAAGGGACCCCTGGTGTTGACAACGTGATGAACGAGACACCAGACCATCATGTGAGGAGGATCGTGAAGCAGGGAAACCATACATTTCGGTCATCGTCAAAACCTGCCGTCAGTTCACGGGCAGTGAGATGCCTGGCAACAGAAGCACCAGGTGCAGCTCATTCAAGGTGGACTATGCTGCACAGGTCTGGCTGATCTCCTCGCTGGAGGAGGCAAAAAGAAATTCAACAAGCATGGCGCCTGAGAGGCGTCCAAGTGGATACCCTCGAAGAAAGATGGATAACGAGGAACTTGTAGCCACACAGTAATTCCTTGGAGGTCATGACGGTGATAACACAGAACACTTACGGAACACTTGAAGGGAACCCGGAACAAGAGGATACAAATGAGAGGTTTGGCAAGGGCAGTGTGAGGAGAGACGTGAGGAAGTGTATCTTCAGTACCAGAGTCGTGGAAGAAGCTAATAGAAAAACTCATACTGAAGAAGCATTTTGAAATATAATAGCCTAAGTATGATTTAAATTGTCGTATACGAGGTGGAGCCCCACGAGGGTAAAGCTCCTTTCCCAGGTGTAGAAACAATCAACAAATATGAAGAAACAAACGCACACATTAAACATGCAGAAGCGAAACCAAAGTAGCTTATTTCCTGCAGTGGTTCCTGTCGATGTATAGAGTGATGTGGGTGATGTGGTCGTTCACCTCCCACGCCTGTGACCGTCTACTTCCCACGCCTTTGGTGTCTACCTCCCACGCCTCTGGGCGTCCACGTCCCACGCTGGACGGCCTCGCGTCCCACGTGGAGGGACCAATCACCTCAAGTGACGGGTCCGTCCATAAACAAACCCCCCCAGCCCACCCCGACACACCCTCGCCACAGCCCAGTGAATGGCCCGTAGTGTTCGATCCAACGCCACTTGGCCCCGGTGTGCGGCAAGGACGGGTGCTCGCCCTGCGAACCCTGTGTGTGTGTGTGTGTGTGTGTGTGTGAGAGAGAGAGAGAGAGAGAGAGAGAGAGAGAGAGAGAGAGAGAGAGAGAGAGAGAGAGAGAGAGAGAGAGAGAAAGGGGTCAGATATCTACACGCGAACTGTTTGGATGGTTTGAAATGTCACTCGATTGATCATATACTGAGTTGAGGTTATTTGTTCACGTGTGGGACTGAGAAGACTGCATCGTGGGTCGACCTTCCCTGTGAGCCGCGCCGCGACGCTGAGGTCTCGTGTGAGTAATCGCTCCGTGAGCTGTGTCTCTGTGAAGTCTTATGTGAGGAATGGGAGTGAGCAGACGTCTCTTTGGGATCTCATGTGAGGAACGGCTCCACGAACAGCGTTGTCCTCGACGAGTGACTCAGAAGCTTCTCAAATAACAAAATCAATCGTGAGTTCACTGACTGGTGTGTGTGGTGTGTTACAGTTACCAGTCTATCTCTCTCTCTCTCTCTCTCTCTCTCTCTCTATATATATATATATATATATATATATATATATATATATATATATATATATAGAGAGAGAGAGAGAGAGAGAGAGAGAGAGAGAGAGAGAGAGAGAGAGAGAGAGAGAGAGAGAGAGAGATCTATACTCATGTTGCCCCGTCTCTGAACCTTGTGTACAGGTGGTGTTTTTAATCTCTTACGTGTATAAATACCATCACAAACATCACCCACCAAAAAACCAGGCACCCATTTAGGGTTGGATGCAGCGACCAGAATTCGAACCCTGGCAACGCTAACCACAAAACCACGGAAACCCGTAGGCAGTACCCCATGCTGGGGGGAGGGGAATAAAAACTCCTGCAGATAAAAAAATATAAATAAAAAATCCGTGCTCACAAGAGACATAATTACGGCACACCTGCAGCAGACTCCAAGCTTCTGGCAAGTAAATCTTAGTATGTTCACCCTGTTGGGCTCCCAGGATAGAAGGAAGGATATGGTAATGACCAGTGTGGTCATGTTCTTACAGATTTGAACAGGTGTTTTAAAATCGAACAGCGGGGAACTAATGAGATCCTGACGGAGATATAGGTAGAAAAATGGGTTTTTGCACAAGTGAATATAACCAGGTTACTTTCTCCCGATTCCAAGAAGCTGGATATCCTCGAATCAAGGAGAGAGAGAGAGAGAGAGAGAGAGAGAGAGAGAGAGAGAGAGAGAGAGAGAGAGAGAGAGAGAGAGAGAGAGAGAGAGAGAGAGATACGTTCAGCGCGAGATGAAAAACGAGAATGAGGGAAGGGAAAGCGAGGCGAAGCAAGTAGAGAGGAATCATCGCCAGGGTCAGAGGCTCCAGAGAGAATCGTTAATGTAGGGAAGGAAGAGAGCAGGCGACGATCAAGGAGAGTAATACTGATGGGGTATGAATAAGTCGCCACTTCAAGACTACCCGAAATGGACAGACCAAGAAGGAAGCTATACAACAGATGACAAAGAAACAGAAAAGCCAAAAAGGAAATGAGTTTGCAAAGCAAGACTTATGCCACGTTCCGTCAAACGCTTTGGAGATCTCGAGAGAGAAGGAGCACAGGTGAGTCACAGAGGAGAGATCACATACAGACCTTACACCAGGGAAACAATATTGATAACAGAAAAAGAAGAGAATTGAAACCTACGTGTTTAAGGAAGTGAGAGTCGAGAGGTCTCAGAAACTTTGAAGACAGCTGAGGTGAGAGCGATGTAGGAGTGATTAGAACGGTCTCCTTTCTGTGGGAAAGGCTGCACCAAGGCCAGTCCACAAGCAGGAGGGAAGGTCTGGGCGCTGAAACAAGAGACGAAATAGGCGAGCAGTGGATAGGGATGATTCTGAGACACACTTCCTCGGGACTCGAGGCCGCCGTATGCCATCTGGGGAAATGTGTTTCTGTTACCTTCAACCCTACAGAGAGACCCATTAACCCGGAAGTGCCTGAGAGAGAGAGAGAGAGAGAGAGAGAGAGAGAGAGAGAGAGAGAGAGAGAGAGAGAGAGAGAGAGAGAGAGAGAGAGAGAGAGAGAGAGAGAGAGAGAATGCTTACCCCGGCAGAGTCGTGAGTGGACGTGCCTCTGCCCTTCCCCCTCCCTCACACAACAAGGCTGCAGCCTGAGGAAGGCAGTGCTCCAGGTAATGAGGGTCATTAGTTAGGAGTCCTGCTGCACTGCCATTACTACAGAAAAAGAATGGCAGGACGTGTCCCAAGCTGCACGAACGTGTGTACCGAAATAATGCGTTGCCTCGCAGCATGACTACATACCGTACCAAGGCAACCCCTCCACCACAGGCAGTGTTAAGTGCTCCTCGGGACTCAAGAAAATGAAGTTCCTGGCTATACGTCCAGAGAATATGTGGTTTCCCTGAGGGCATGTCTACAATGAACCAGACGTTCTTGAGGGGGAAACAAAAGAGGAAACACCTCATTAATTACTGAAAGCAGTTCTTTATAGCCATGCCATCAGATACACAACGAGCGATAATATATTAACATGGCGTTTATTCAAAGCTTCTCCTTGAAGGAGGAGTAGGAGTAGCAAAGGACAGTCAGTGTTGTCTTGAGGAACAACTCGTGGTAGTGGTGGGCAGAAGACCCAGCTCAACGCCTGAGGCTTAGGGTTCCAGCCTCTGCTAGCGACACTACCATAACTCTTACTGGTTTACGATGAGAGAGAGAGAGAGAGAGAGAGAGAGAGAGAGAGAGAGAGAGAGAGAGAGAGAGAGAGAGAGAGAGAGAGAGAGAGAGAGAGGAGAGAGAGGGGGGGGCGTAAGCCAATCCCGTCTGTTATCACTCACAGACAAAGCAACACACATCATTCCCCTGAACGACCCAAGGCACGTGAGCTGAAGATGTTCCTGGTGTCTTGTGACAGTCAATAACATCCCCCATGGCGAGATGAAGACGATGATGATGACGATGATGATGATGCCAGACTCTCCGTCCAACCCTGTCACCTGCAACTCGTCTTTCTCTGCGTCAATAAAGGACACTCAATACTCACTCCTCCCTCCACACACTCCACAATTTGCAGAAAAAGAAAATCGGAGAGAGAGAGAGAGAGAGAGAGAGAGAGAGAGAGAGAGAGAGAGAGAGAGAGAGAGAGAGAGAGAGAGAGATTATAGCTACTTCTTTCCACCATTTGGTTTAAACTAAACTGTAACTAAGAGTATAAACCACCTCATGAATTAACCTCTGGTTTAGGTTCATCACAAGTTCTCCTAATTCATATCTATTTCCTCTCCCTCCCAGAACCCCAGGTTGGGTCAGGTAATCCAACCTCCCACAATGATCAACATCCTCCTCAAACCCTGGACGAGTGAAACAAAACACGTCCGTAATCAAGCAAACGCTTTGTACTTCTCTAAGCGAACCATTCTGAACAGCTTTAATGCATTTTCGTAAAGAAACAACATATATGATTTGTATGAGTCCATGACACGCTTTCTTGTCTGTACTTCTCTAAGCGAACCATTCTGAACAGCTTTAATGCATTTTCGTAAAGAAACATACATATATGATTTGTATGAGTCCATGACACGCTTTCTTGTCTTTGTAATAAACTCGGGAGCTGGCCAGACCGCAAACCCGATCGGACGAGAGCACAGGAGGAACCTTGACGATGATTGGATGAAGGATGCGACAGAGGGTGCGTTGCCGCCACCTGGAGCTCACTGATGATCTTAGGTAATGCTGGACTTGGTTAGGCTCCTGAACTTGGCCTGACCCCAACTAACTTGGCCTAACTTACTGAACTTGGCCTGACCACAGCTACCTTGGCCAAACTGAAGCTAGAGCAAACCTTGCCTACTGCACATGGTTGTAGGGATACGTCAAGGCGAGGGTGAGAACCAAGGATCATATTCAGTGCGTCTAATGAGGGCCTTCCTACCACCTGGAGGCCAGATGGTACGGACAAAGCGGTCAAGTGTCGCCCACTGGGAGGCTCATAAAGTATGGTGTCACACAGTGAGGATGGAGGAGGGTCACGTGATAGAAAACAGGGGTCAGGTCCTGTGGTGAGGTTACGGGAAGTCAGATTGTGAGGTCAGGGAAGTTCAGGTGGTGAGGTTACGGTAGGTCAGACAGCGAGGTCAAGGAAGAACAGATGGTAAAGCCAGGGAAGGTCAGACAGTGAGATCAGGTAAGGTACTGTAATAAGGTCAGGGAACATCAGCTGGCCGTCAGGGAAGGAAATGTGTTAGGTCAGGAAGGTCACGTGGTGAGATCAGGGAAGGTCAGATGTTGGAGGTCAAGAAGGTTGAGGTCAGACTGTAAGGGTCAGGGAGGATAAGGTGGCAGAGCCAAGGTTGGATTATGGGGTCCAGGGAAAGTTAGGTGGAGGTGTCGGGGAAGGTCAGGTGGCGAAGACATGAAAAGTCAAGAAAGAAAGGTCAGAAAACATCGGGAGGCAAAGTCAAGGGGAACGTGAGGTGATGAGGTCTGAGGAGGTCATGTAATGAGAACAATGGATCAAGAACAAGTGAAAATATCTGATCACTATAAACAGTCCGGTGCAAACACTCACCCCCCCCCCTCGCCCCTACTGTTACGTAACTCTAAACTGCCCTTTTTCCGAACTCCTTCTAACATACGAGTCTTTCCGGCAACTTACCCGGCGAGAGAACAAAAACCTGAAGGAAAACTGTAGCTGCTTCCCCTCAAAGAACGAAGCCTCTACCCTAAGGTCTTACCAAGTTGGAGAGGAATTCAAAAATTCGAAATCTCTCTCTTTTTTCCCTCTTCCCAGGATCTCCTGTGGGTCCCTGTGATCAGAGTCAGTAGAGGGTGTCCTGCTACTGAACATCACACCACAATAACCAACAAAGCAATATGTACATACGGACGTCCGCAAAGATGAAAGAGAGGTCGAAAAGTCTTGAGTTTTCACCTACGTGCCACAAGCTGATCAACTGTCAAGTTTGTTAAGGGGACAATGAAGGAGGGGAGGGGATGGGGGATCTCCTGAAGAAGGGCTCGTTAATAGTGGAGGAAGATGTACAGCGGAAGCCAAGTGATGACCTTGTAGTTTCCTGGGATTCCAAGAGATCAGTTCTTTTATCACGACGTTGCGACCCTTGAGTATAATGATATGATTCTTGAGCACCTAAGTATGAGCCTTGAGCGCGTATGATCCTTGAGCACGACGATCAATCCTTGCGCCTAACGTTACAATCCTTAAACATGGCATGGACTTTCACTTGAACCTTAAAATCATACCGTAAGACGTCATTCCATTCAATTAGATATGATAATCTAATTTTCATATCAATTTTACCCAGAATTTTTTGTCTAACGAAAGTATTTTGTAATGCAATCCGCGTCAAACATCGTAACATCAACAGATATTAATCATACTTGATCAATTTAAGCGTCAAAGAAAAAAAAAAAGTGCATTATGAACAGATTCAGAAAGTGTCTCCATAACTTCACTCACTATCATGTTCACTATGAGGGGTGACAACACCAAACTCATCTTCACTTCACCCTCCATAAAATTACATTCACTTCACCTTCGACCCACGCATCCACACGGCATCCTCAAGAGATACTATATTCACTTCATCCTCCACCTTTAACGTGACCTGGAACCTGTTCCCTCATCAGCACGTACTACATCTGGGGTAAACCAAGGAAAGTTGTGTGGGGCCTGGATGTGGAAAGGGAGCTGTGGTTTCGGGCATTATTGCATGACAGCTAGAGACTGAATGTGAACGAATGGGGCCTTTGTTGTCTTTTCCTAGTGCTACCTCGCACACATGAGGGGGGAGGGGGTTGGTATTCCATGTGTGGCGAGGTGGCGATGGGAATGAATAAAGGCAGAGTGTGAATTGTGTGCATGGGTATATATGTATGTGTCTGTGTGTGTATATATATGTGTACATTGAGATGTATAGGTATGTATATTTGCGTGTGTGGACGTGTATGTATATACATTGTGTATGGGGGTGGGTTGGGCCATTTCTTTCGTCTGTTTCCTTGCGCTACCTCGCAAACGCGGGAGACAGCGACAAAGCAAAATAATAATATATATATATATATATATATATATATATATATATATATATATATATATATATATATATATATATATACATATATTGTAAGGGAGGTAAATGCAAGGGTTTTGGAAAGAGGGGCAAGTATGAAGTCTGTTGGGGATGAGAGAGCTTGGGAAGTGAGTCAGTTGTTGTTCGCTGATGATACAGCGCTGGTGGCTGATTCATGTGAGAAACTGCAGAAGCTGGTGACTGAGTTTGGTAAAGTGTGTGAAAGAAGAAAGTTAAGAGTAAATGTGAATAAGAGCAAGGTTATTAGGTACAGTAGGGTTGAGGGTCAAGTCAACTGGGAGGTAAGTTTGAATGGAGAAAAACTGGAGGAAGTAAAGTGTTTTAGATATCTGGGAGTGGATCTGGCAGCGGATGGAACCATGGAAGCGGAAGTGGATCATAGGGTGGGGGAGGGGGCGAAAATCCTGGGAGCCTTGAAGAATGTGTGGAAGTCGAGAACATTATCTCGGAAAGCAAAAATGGCTATGTTTGAAGGAATAGTGGTTCCAACAATGTTGTATGGTTGCGAGGCGTGGGCTATGGGTAGAGTTGTGCGCAGGAGGATGGATGTGCTGGAAATGAGATGTTTGAGGACAATGTGTGGTGTGAGGTGGTTTGATCGAGTAAGTAACAAAAGGGTAAGAGGGATGTGTGGAAATAAAAAGAGCGTGGTTGAGAGAGCAGAAGAGGGTGTTTTGAAATGGTTTGGGCACATGGAGAGAATGAGTGAGGAAAGATTGACCAAGAGGATATATGTGTCGGAGGTGGAGGGAACGAGGAGAAGTGGGAGACCATATTGGAGGTGGAAAGATGGAGTGAAAAAGATTTTGTGTGATCGGGGCCTGAACATGCAGGAGGGTGAAAGGAGGGCAAGGAATAGAGTGAATTGGATCGATGTGGTATACCGGGGTTGACGTGCTGTCAGTGGATTGAATCAGGGCATGTGAGGTATCTGGGGTAAACTATGGAAAGCTGTGTAGGTATGTATATTTGCGTGTGTGGACGTACGTATATACATGTGTAAGGGGGTGGGTTGGGCCATTTCTTTCGTCTGTTTCCTTGCGCTACCTCGCAAACGCGGGAGACAGCGACAAAAAAAAAAAAAAATATATATATATATATATATATATATATATATATATATATATATATATATATATATATATATATATATCCCTGTTGCAATAACCTTCAGACATATTTCGTGTTTTCCCTACATGCCATGATGGTGAGTGTTAAGAAATCGTTCACCTTCACAATATCTACACTTCTACGACGTGTGGGCCAATGACCTGACCTTTTCAGATCGGGTGAGTCCAAACGCTTATCAACTTCAATAAATAAATACACCTAACATATCTAAGGTCTTTGGTTTGACCCGCGAGGGTCACCGAGGTCAAAGGCCGTAAATATGAGTGGAGTTGTCCTCGACACCGCTGGGATTTGGCCTGAGCCTTACGATCAAGCCAAAGACCACGAAACAAAAGATGTTTCTGACCATACGCATCTTCATTATGTTTTGGGTAAAAAATGATGCTTGATGGAAATAAAAACAAATATATATAAAAATAAATAAAAATAAACATCAAAACTAATAAATAAAACCAAAAAACAAGGATCAAACAATATGCTTCCTTCTTCAGAGAGAGACATGTCAGTGAAGAGAATCCACTAACATATGTTTCATATGAACGAAACAAAACTGTCAAATTAGCTTTAATGTGGAGAAAGATCCCTTTAACACTTATCATCTACCACTCACCAAGGCCATCATAATTTCAGCTGAATCTTGCACATGGCGTCTACAGCCTACTTCACCCATTCCTAACCTAAACACAAATCCTTAACTAAATTCACTGTAGAGAGAACCCACGGACAAAACGTCATGACCACAGTTTAAGCTAAGTCTAACCTAACCTAACCTAACCTAACCCTAACCTACACTAAACTGAAGAGTCTGATGATTAAATGCCTTGACCAGACTTATGTCGTATTTACCCTAACCTAACCTACACTCAACAGAAGAGTCTGTCGGTAAAATGTCATGACCAGGCTTATGTCGTATTTAATCTAAAATAACCTAATACAAGCTAACATAAACTTAAAAGGAGAACCTGCTGGTAAAATGTCATGCCCACGGAATATGCCATACCCACCCTAATCTGAGCTGACATACACTCAACAGGAAAGCCTTCAGGTTAAAATGTCATGACTATGGTCTACATAGTCTAATTCAACCTAACCTAACCTAACCTACCTACTCACACAACAGCAAAACCTTCTAGTTAAATGCCAAGACCACAGAACATGAAAAACGACAGGTTGTTTCAATATGTTGTAAGAGCTTTACAAATCATATATATCTCCCACGGGTATATCTGCATGAGCGTCAAAATTTGGGGTTCCTGCGTCGTCCATATTTCCATAATGGTTACAATGTTTGTTGAACAAAATCAGGCCGCTCCAGGGCCTGGCATATACCAATATGTGTGCTAATAATTTTCGTTAATGAACGATACCATATCTGCCAAATTTCACCAAAGAACGGTAACATTATGTTCCAAATTTCATAATGAACGCCAAAACGTGCACTAAATTTCTTTGAAAATCGCTAACTTTTTTTTTTTAAGTTCATTAGTACAGTACAAACTTCTCCATTTCTTTGGCTACATACAAAGACGTAAAGACAGACAGAAGAGCCGGGAGGAAGGGGGAGGTTCTGTGAACGATAAAGAATGTGTAGAAACAGAAAACGTTGTCTGGGAGGGCAAAAATGGGTATACTTAAAGTAAAGGAATGGTAGTCTCAACACTATTGTATGGATACTAGGCATGGATTAATGATTAGGTCTGTGCGGAAAGGGCGGATGTGCTGGAAATGAAATGTTTGAGGACAATATGTGGTGTGAGGTGGTTTGATCGAGTAAATAATGAAAGGGTAAGAGAGATGTGGTAATAAAAAGAGTGTGGTTGAGAGAGCAGAAGGAGGTGTGTTGAAATGGTTTGGACATATGGACCAAGTGAGTGAGGAAAGGCTGACAAAGAGGATATATTTGCCAGAATTGGAGGGAACAAGGAGAACGGGGAAACCAAATAAGAGTGTGAGGATGGAGTGATAAAGATTTCGAGCGATCGGAGCCTAAATATGTAGGGGTATGAAATTCGGGCACGGGATAGAGTAAATTTGAATGATGTATACTGGGTGGACGCACTGTCAATGGACTGAATCAGGGTATGTGAAGCATCCCAGATAAACCTGAGGATTGGGGAGAAAGAATACTGACCACGTATTCCCTGCGTGTCGTAAAAGGCGACTAAAAGGGGAGGGCGCGCGGGGCTGGAAATCCTCCCCTCCCGTTTTTTTAATCATCCTAAAGAAGGAACAGAGAAGGGGGCCAAGTGAGGATATTCCCCCTCTAAGGCTCAGTTCTCTGTTCTCAACGCAAGCTCGCTAACACGGGAAATGGCGAATATGTATAAATATACATACATATGTATATATAAATTTCCCGCATGAGCGAAGTAGCGGAGGGGGAAATACCCAGTCACGGATCCGGCCCCTCTTAATCGCCTTCTACGAACCGCAGATCTTTTTTTTTTTTTACATTGTTAGCTCCAGTCACGGGCAAAAGTCCTCATCAAGGCCGGGCATTAACTGAAATATAAGAAGGTTAATCAAAGGAAAAAATGGAGACAAGGGAAAGTATTTACAAATTTGAGGAAAAGAAAAACCTCTCTTTTGTCATTGGGAAAGACATGAAGAAGTAGAGTTCCAAAGCTTCGACTTGCAGGGAAAGAAGCAGTTATCAAAACGGCTCACCCTTGAGATGCCATTGGCCACAGAATAATCATATGACGCAGCACCCACACAGCCAGATCTTGTGAGCAAAAACCAAAGTAATATCTATAGAAGAGGGAGAGTGAACCAACACTGTGGCGTAGCTAAAGTGGGTCAAGTTTGAAAGTTAGCTTGAGACAGTTTACGAGTCGGACTGCCTTCGACTCGAACTCTGCCAAGTAAGGATGTGAGAGCAGTAGCTAGCTACGTCTCTTCGTTGTATATCAACTGACTGTTATATTTCTCTCTTGTGTCTCCCCTGATGGCGTGATTATTACACGAAAGTGCACTTGGGAACTTATCGTGTTTCATCTTCCCCGTGGACTCAGGAATATACTTGATCACGGGCAAAATTGTGATCCTTTCCAATATATATATATATATATATATATATATATATATATATATATATATATATATATATATATATATATATATATATATATGTATATGTGTGTGTGTGTGTGTGTGTGTGGGTGGGTGGGCTATTTTTCGTCTGTTTCATGGTGCTATCTCGCTGACGCGGGAAACGGCGATTAAGTAAATAAATAGTATATATAAGGTGAGCGTAGATCTCCCTCTAAACACGCAAAATTGGTTTAACACACACACACACACACACACACACACACACACACACACACACACACCGTAATTGAGACACAGAAGGTACAAAGTCGAAATTGATGGCTTACAAGGGAGGAAGGAAGACCATCTGGAGATTAGGCCGAGGGGCATCAAAGGCAACAATGGAAGGGCTGAACCCACAGAAACTGCTGAAGATATGAGGAAAAGGAACACTGACAGAACACTGAGAAAGGACAAGAAAGTCTGCCTTTTTTTTATTGGATGATCACGAGCAAGTGGTTGCCGCTCTGCAGGACCAACGGGTAAAACTTTGGTGGAAAGACAGGAAGGTGAACAACCATGATTAACTACAGTTGGTTGTCTGTAACCTGGCTTGACCAGGATGATTGTAACGTGGGCCGGTGAGGCGCTGATCGGGTCAGACACGCTTGGCGTACAACAACATGAGGACCCCAGGACGGACACCGACCCCACCCGGACGATGATCTAATCCTGGAAATAAATGGAAGACCAAACGAACGATGAAGATAACCAGAGAGACGGAGTGGACGAGGAGGATGGGGATACACTGCTCAGGACGAGAGAGAGAGAGAGAGAGAGAGAGAGAGAGAGAGAGAGAGAGAGAGAGAGAGAGAGAGAGAGAGAGAGAGAGAGAGAGAGAGAGAGAGAGGATGAACTAAAGAACACGAGGCAGTTTTTCTTCCTCCCCCCCCAGTATTTCTGTCACCCGAGGGAAACAGCACAGCAAGGTCTGCTGCAATAGTCGTCATGTACACAGACGCTGATGGATCTGCGGGAAGTGGCAAGCCACAAGCATTCAAGGGTCGAGTACAACGTTGGTCACAGAGAGAGCTGAGACTCAAGCTAGCCAGGATGGCAAGTAATAAGTGGTTTTCACCAAAGGAACATACACGGTCGCCATGATCAAAATGGGGTGGGGTCACGCCCTCCTTGTGGGTGAAACCATAAACTTCCAGAAGCTATAAAACTTTGGGCCTTTTAATACGTATATTTTGTGGGGGAGAAAATATGGCCTGACAAGATCTGCCTAATAAGCCCGCTCCTAATCCTTAAAGAAGATGAGATGAACCTGATCAAAATTTTATACCAAAATAATGATGAAGCGATCCGGAGGGCGCAAGAAGCAGCCAGGGAAGCCATGTACAGTCATGGTAAATTATCACATGAGGGGATTTTCAGTTACTGGGAAATACAGAATACCTCAGACACGCTGAGGGTAAAGACGTATGAGATTTTTAGCTCCTATGTGTATCAAAAGTCACTACGGCTATAAAGTTGTAGTGCTCAAGGCTAGATTTAGTCCTTACGTACAGTTGCCTTCAAGTTGGAAATATTACCTATGAATGTGTATCTGATAACGGTTGTCACCTACACGATATGAAATTCATAGAGGCAGGTGCTTCCAAAATATGACGCAAAATCAAGGAAAATCTAAGAAGGGAAACTACGGTATCTTAAACTCCTACTTTAACACAGTCTGGAAGGCTTAATACCCTGCAACAGGGCGGTAATATTACACACTGTCATCTGTAGTGCAACAAAGCCTACGTAGCAGGAGGGAGAAAGACGGGTTTCGAACAAAGGAATGATTCAGCCGGTGTATAGAAGCACAAGAACACAGAAGCACACTGTATGTATATACAGGTGTGACACGCTGGTCAGGTTCCATTCCCAAGGTACAAGAGGAGCAGACATGTGTGTAGATCATTACAGAGACGGAGGAACACGTGAAGTTTGAAACAAACATATCTAAAACAAAAAGAAAAAAAATCAATCAAAATCACTTCATAAATCTATGTTAGACACATTATTAATATAAAGTAAAATTAATTACATAAAAGATTGGCTCAGAGGCAAACGCTACTGCCAAAGATGAAGACAAATGTAAGGAGGTGAAAACACGACCTTCACTATGTGTTCACTCTCACAGTCCTACAGCTACCGGCCAGTCAGACGGAGGCAGGAAAGTATCATCGTGGACTGAGCAACAAGTGTGTGAACACCCCTGACAGAGCACTGACGGTGTCTCAAACCTCCCAGAACGTGGACAATGTTTCAACACAATGGAGGAGAGCTGATGGAGTGCCAGTGCATAGATGCAGTTCTAAACTACAGACCAAATATCACTACCGAGCACGAAGACGCAGATTCATAGAGAGAGAGAGAGAGAGAGAGAGAGAGAGAGAGAGAGAGAGAGAGAGAGAGAGAGAGAGAGAGAGAGAGAGAGAGAGAGAGAGAGAGAGAGTGCAAGACAAATCTACTGGACTGCTCTGAGCGTGACACATCTGAAGAAAAAGGGAATGCGTGGGTGTACAGTGTATCACTGGAGTGTCAGAAGGCCTTTGATACTGTTCACGACAGAAAACCGATAATGAAGGTAGACTTCCAAACTAAGGTTAAAGGAGGAGGGTTACGTAGTGGCAGCTACCTCACCAATAGGGAACACAGAACCCACTTCAAATGGGGTCATTCGGGGTTCACAGCTACGACCAATATTATCTTAAATCATAGTACATGATTGGCTAAACGAGTAGAATAGTATACCTTGAATATGTTTGCTGATCCCAACGTATGGAAGAAATGCCAAGCAACAGGGACTACAAAATATTGCAGAGACGAGACAGACTGCACTGTGGGTCAGACATTAACCCTAAAGTCGATATAATGGGAAAAGGAAAAGACTACTATGTACCATATAAAGGAAATATTGCATGATTCCTTCTGTGAAAGGAGCCGAAGAGTTGACTTCACGCTAACTTAAAATTATCATTGGAACATCAAAAGACGAGGATAGTGAGGGAGGCAGACCATATATATATATATATATATATATATATATATATATATATATATATATACTCGGTCAGTGTCAAACCTGCCTCCAAGTACATGTCTAAGGAAGATACATATATACGACCTGCGCTCGACCCCAAGATAGAACATGTTGCCACTCTCTGCTCTCCCCGCTTCCGTCTGGCAAAACTGGCCGAAAAGGCTAAATGGAATGAAGCAAGAATGACAACAGAAAAGAATATGGAACAAGTTACAAATACAAAGAACGGAGGGACGCTCTTCTATCCATCTGCCCACTCTGGGAAAAACGAAAGACATGATAAACCAAACATGTATTTCTATTCACCAAGCATGTTCCCCACTTCTCCCGTCGGCGAGGTAGCGCCAGGAACAGATGAAAAAATGATCTCATTCGCTCACATGCACAGTCTAGCTGTCACGTATAACGCACCACAGCCCCCTATCCACACCCAGGTACCAAAGGCCTTTCCGTACTTACCCTTGACCTTTTCATATATATATATATATATATATATATATATATATATATATATATATATATATATATATATATATATATATATATATATATATATATTTTCTCGTATATTCCTAGGAGACCACGACGATGTTAACATAGAACAGTTCTTTGAAGTCAGAGACAACCCGGAGCAGGGGCGCGTGGCGAGAAGTTACGGGAAAAAAATCTGTACTGAGGACCATAAAGCACTGCGTGAGCAAGAGATCAGTGGACCTGCAGCTGAACGGTCAGCGAGTTAACGTGAACAGTACTGAAAGTTCAAACCCCATACACTGACAAATGCTTGTGGGGAAGAGATGGGGAGTCCATGAGTGCACAGCTTCTTCCCATTAAGGTAAGGACACACACACACACACACACACACACACACACACACACACACACACACACACACACACACACACACACACAACACACTCAAACACACACACACACACACACACACACACACACACACACACACACACACACTCACACACACACACACACACACACACACACACACACACACGCACGCGCGCACACACACACACACACACACACACACACACACACACACACACACACACACACACACCGTAAAATAATCTGATTTGTCTTACAATGCGATGTAGAAATACAATAACTTCAAAACCTAAAATACCAGAGTGATATGTTAATTATCTATGCTACTGTGTCCAGGGGGCAAAAATCGTGTCTGTATTTATAACTAAATAGCATGAAAATGAAAGTTACATCATCACATAATGTTTGACTATTGTAGTTTGAAAATATCATAAACTAACACTAGTTAACCTGGGGCAAAATTCGGGACGGAGGTCATTTTCTCTAAACAAAGTTAAGCGGGAAATTTTTCCTTGCATCAAATTCAGCTGGTCCGTGTCCTCGCCACGTACAAACGCACCTGGAATGATACTGTTTTTCCAAATACAAGGAAACCCATAGTATATATATATATATATATATATATATATATATATATATATATATATATATATATACATATATATATATATATATATATATTGGAAAGGATCACAATTTTGCGCGTGATCAAGTATATTACTAAGAGTCCACGGGGACAACGTTTACCGAATGGCGTCCTAGCTACGTCTCTTCGTTGTATATCAACTGACTGTTATATTTCTCTCTTGTGTCTCCCCTGATGATGTGATTATTACACGAAAGTGCACTTGGGAACTTATCGTGTTTCATTTTCCCCGTAGAAATATATATATATATATATATATATATATATATATATATATATATATATATATATATATATATATATATATATATATATATATATATATATATATAAAGTTTTCGAGAGTACAGTATATCAAGGCCTTATTAAGGCTACAGTGCTGTCGCCATGACCCTGTATACACCTCTGACAATGGCTTGAAATACAGTGGGAAGCTTGGAGCTTGTGTGTTTATATTTCCAGTAAGTTCACTCATCCTGCCTAGAGGGATGTTCATCCTCCCCTCAGGACTGGTCGATACACCAGATAACTAGTACCATAAGAGTGCGACTCATGCCATTAGAGTGAAAGTCAAGCCATAAGTGTGAGACCCAGTGCCATAAGAGTGAGAATCATGCCATAAGAGCAAGTCCCAGTGGCATAAGGTCATGCCGTAATAGCATGAGAGTAAGAGCCAGAGCCACAACACTGAGTCACGTAGAGTGAGTGAGTCGTGCCGTAAGAGTGCGACTCACGCCATAATAGTGATTGCCATTCCATAAGAGTGAGATTCAGGCCGTAAGAGTAACACTCACACAACAAGGGTGAGACTCCGGCCATAAGTAAGAGACTCCGTCCACAAGGGTGAGTCTCAGGCCATACGGGTTAGACTCAGGCCATAAGGGTGAGACTCCGGCCATAAGAAAGAGACTCCGGCCACAAGGGTGAGTCTCAGGCCACACAGGTTAGACTCAGGCCATAAGGGTGAGACTCAGGCCTGAGCAGCAGACAAATGTGGCACCACCGTTCGCGTGGCGACTAAGTGCCACTCCTAGGCACTACAAGGTCCCAGCGGAAAAAAAGACAGGAACCTCTCATCCAATCAAGACAATAAAGGAAATTTGGCTCCCATCATCTGCAGAGGAGAGAGAGAGAGAGAGAGAGAGAGAGAGAGAGAGAGAGAGAGAGAGAGAGAGAGAGAGAGAGAGAGAGAGAGAGAGAGAGAGAGAGAGAGAGAGAGTGTGTGTGTGTGTGTGTGTGTGTGTGTTTACCGGTTTATGACTGAATCCCTAAGGGTGCCTAGGACAATCTCCTTAAAGAGAGGCTAGTGCGTAGCGCTATTGGGAGAGAGAGAGAGAGAGAGAGAGAGAGAGAGAGAGAGAGAGAGAGAGAGAGAGAGAGAGAGAGAGAGAGAGAGAGAGAGAGAGTAGCATATGTGTGTGTGTGTGTGTGTGTGTGTGTGTGTGTGTGTGTGTGTGTGTGTGTGTGGGCATGAGCATGCTGATGCATCAGCAAGCAAGCTAGACAGCAACATCTCCATACAGGAGTCGAGAACTTTTATTCCTCCTGCGGCGGGACTCCCTCTCCCACTCACATGCCGGACCTTGGAGCCAGACTAACTAGTTTGTTTACCTCCTATTACGCGGAAGCCATTAGTGTGGCCCCTGACGCACGGACCTGATGGGGAGGAGGCGCTTATATGTCTGGTGAGGAACGCCTCCCATTCTGCACCTCCAGGATCGCCTCAATCGCTTCCGCTTTGCTCCCATTTGAGAATTTCTTGTCACAAACGATCGCAGGCTTCAGAAAATTCCGTGTGTCCCATCTGTCTTCACTCCTGTCTCAAAACAGGATTATAATACACGAAAAAATCGTAGGTAATCCACGGGCTTATGGAGGAAAAGGTTGATTCATCTTGGGGTTAATCCACAGGATAACCGACGTCAAATGCTGGTCGTCAAGGAATTTTGTAGTCAGACCAACAACGGTCCTCCTACATGCTGTTTATTTTCCTGTATTAATTAACACCTTGCACTGCGTTATGCCACACACACACACACACACACACACACGCGAGACAAATCTCCCTGACGAGTATAATCTGCAAAGTACTGGAACTGCATCACTAAGCAGAAGTATGGAGGAAACGCCTTCAATGGATAAGAAATTATCTAATTACATGGGAACAAAGGACACACTTTGGACGAGCCTTCTTGACACGGGTTGAGGGTGCCAGTGGAGAGCTCCTCCAGTCTGGTCACCATACCTAACGACGCACCAAAGGAAGGCAACAAAGGTGGTACTGAGAGAGAGGGAGCTGTGTTACAAGGTGGTACTGAGAGAAAGGGAGCTGTGTTACAGGGAAACATCAGAAACCTTAAGTTTGCCCACCTCGGTAGAGTTGTGGACACTGTACAGATCGTCGACAGATGTAAAGATAAAACAACCAGAGAACATAACATGAAACTGAAACAAAGAAAATGAAACTTCTTCAGAGAGATGTGAAGTACTTATCTACAACAAGAATGGTGGAGCAACGGAACAGAATGATTGAAGACATGGGTTAATGCAGACAACATACATAAATTTAAGCTGTATAATAGTAGAGAATGTTCCAGTGATGGGGGCTCCACGAGTATAAAAATTCCCTCCCCCATACAGCACAAACAGGTAATTACAAACGGCTAATTAGAGTGGTAAATGATCCTCCCGGACACTCTGATAATATCTTCCTTCACCGAGGGAATCATAATTCTTTTTCAGTACAGAACATGTCATTATCAACCTCACTAAGCGCTCTTCATCCTCTTTGTTCTGACCTTCCTCCTCTTCTCCCAAGACGGGGAAATCTTCAATGAACCTCTCAAGTTTCTCGTATTCTAACCTGACACTTCTCCACTGGCTTTAAGGAACATAGAAAGGGGTACCATCTACATCAAAACAGCTGGTAACCCACGTTCTAAGTCCCTACATCTAACACGATAATACTTCTCTTAAATGTCTCCCTAACCGATCGTAGAGTCTAACATACAACCAGTGAGAATATATTTCAAATATTTCCGACACGAGGCCGGGACTGGCTCAGAGAGCACACCTGTGAAGCATCCACCATATGGGATGTATCATTAACCTTTGCAACGACCGATGGTCTACACAGATCTATGGATCGTCTTGCAGCTAATGAGACAAAGGCACACTGGACAACAGAGCCTGCCATCTATCACCTCGCTGGTAAATACCGACATCAAAACCCCGCTGGGTCGTTTCTGACGGTGTTTACCCAACGGAACACATCAGCACGTGCAGTGTGACGACATCTAAAAGTGATTCTTGTATTCACATTAACCTATCCAGTAAAGGGGACAGTCATAACTCAGACTGACCTTACCGGCCAGCCATCCTCACACGGGACCAGTGAACACAAGACAACATCTGTAATTCCAGAACAACGGTGAGTACTATTATGGCACTGGTCTTGCAGTAGTAACCTTGGTACTGTGGTACTGGTCTTAATACTGTGGTACTGGTCTTAATACTGTGGTACTGGTCAATACTGTGGTACTGGCATCAATACTCTGATACCGGTCTAAATACCACGCCACTAGTGTCAATACAGTGGTACTGGTCTAAAAACAGAGGTACTGGTCTTAATACAGTGGCACTGGCCTCGTTCCCGTTCAGCTGGCCACGGTTTACGGCACGCCTCCACCTGAGAAGGCTACCATAATACACCAGAGGAAAGACTGGAATGGAAGCCGTGCATCAGGTGTCGGCCTGACCATCCGTGAAGCCAGAGCACAAGGCAGACGGGCTCGGGAGATGGATTACACCACACACCAGGAGACAGATGTTGTCTTGCTGCTTCCTCGGGTCAACCTTGATCAGGAAGAAGGAGAATCAATCTCTGCTGATGGAGGAGTCCTGGTGTTATCCAAGATCTCTTTCCAGAGGCACATTCAAGCCAAGACTGCGCTACATCCAGCAGGAGGGAAATATACTCTCCTCCATCTGTAGTGATAAGTTCCTCCTAACGATACAGCTTTGCTGAAGGTGACGTTTCATCTGCGCCGTCACCACATGCCTCATTAAACTGTACTTGATCGCCGTTTCCTGCGTTTCCAAGGTACCGCCAGGAAACACAGGGAAAAAGACCCATCCAATTTCATACACACACACACACACACACACACACACACACACACACACATATATACATATATATTGATATATATATATATATATATATATATATATATATATATATATATATATATATATATATATATATACTTGCTCACCTTTATCCATTCCTGGCGCCATCTCGCTGGATAGGGGGGGGATGCTGTTCCCTATGTGGCGGGGTGGCGACGATAAGGATGAAGGCAGCAAGTATGAGTATGTACATGTGTATACATGTATATGTCTGTGAACGCATATGCATGTATACGATGAAATGTATATGTATGTATATGTACGTGTATGAGCTTTCATGTACACATATATGTGTATATAAGGGGTAGGGAAATTCTTCGTTTGTTTCCTTGCGCTAACTCGCTGACGCGGGAAACAGCGATTAAGTAAAGTAAAAAATAATATATATATATATATATATATATATATATATATATATATATATATATATATATATATATATATATATATATATATATATTACATTGTTATAATAGATTAAGGAAAGAACGCAATAGGCTACAAATGAAATCAAATTGTAAGTTGGACCATCTTATCAAAAACAGCGACCGGCCTAAGAACACAAACCCTTCTTTTGTGATAAACCTGTCCAATAAACAACTAGATAAGGATTCCTTCTGTGCCTTAGTTTATGGATTAAGTTTTTTGTGCTCTAACAGGGAAGCCAGCTGTGTTGACGTCACAGTCTTTTTGCAATTTAGAGATATACAGTAATTTAACTAATGATGAAATTAATATCTATAAGGGTCTAATGTATGCCAGTTTGTCAAAACCAGTGGAACCTAATTGCCCGAAAAGATTTATAAGAGCTATTAACACCTTAAAAAAGATAATGATGTACATATTACTAAAGCGGATATGGCTAACACTGTTGTGCTTATGGACAAAAGTAATTATTTATCTACAATGAATGATCTTTTAAATGATGACACAACATATTCTAAACTCAGTAAGAATTCCCTAGAAGCAGTTAATTCCCATTTCAATAAAGAACTGAAGTTGTTGTTGAAAGGTAATGATTCTCTTATCAAAAGTTTGTCACCTTTGTCCCCTTCATTACCATATATGTATGGACTTATCAAAACACATAAACAAAAATTTCCAGCAAGACCTATAGTGAGTTCAGTAGGCTCCATCACATATAGTCAAAATGGTTAGTTTCTTTATCAAGCCCTTTAGTGGGTAAGAAATAAAATTCTAATGTCATGAACAATGTAGATTTACTTCACAAGTTTAACAATATCAATGTTAATTTTGATTTCAAACTTGTTAGCTTTGATGTTTCCTCACTTTTCACAAAAGTTCCAGTTGATGACCTTTTAGAATATTTTTCTGACGTATTGGATGATATTCATTTACCTGTTTCAGAGTCTGTTTTCATTGAACTGATAAAATTGTGTAAGGATCTTTCTGTTAGACTTAAGCAACATAAATATAGTAAAAAAACGGGACAAGATTCAAATGCCTTGTTTAATCACGTTAAAAACTATGATCATTGTATTGACTGGAGTAATGCCATCTCAGATATTAATTCTAACTCTATTACCACGAGAAATATCATTGAATCTTCTATCATTAAATACACAAGGAATCATAATCTTAATATTAGTGATGGCCTATACAAACTGGATAACTTTATTGTTGATAAAATTTGTGAAAAAAATAAGTTTATGATACGTTCGTTGTCTGTCTTGGACAATCGCATGTTTACCAAATGGCGTTCTTGCTACGTCTCTTCGTTGTATATCAACAATTTTGCGCGTGATCAAGATATTGCTATGAGTCCACGGGGAAAATGAAACACGAAAAGTTCCCAAGTGCACTTTCGTGTAATAATCACATCTCTTCGATATCAACTGACTGTTATATTTCTTTCTTGTGTCTCCTCTGATGATGTGATTATTACACGAAAGTGCACTTGGGAACTTTTCGTGTTTCATTTTCCCCGTGGAGACAGCGACAAAGTATAAAAAAAAAAAAAAAAAAAAAAAAAAAAAAAAAAAAAATATATATATATATATATATATATATATATATATATATATATATATATATATATATATATATATATATATATATATATATCTCCCCAATACTGCTGTGTCCAGGCAATGCAAGACTGACCATAACATCAGGTCACAGTGACTATATGCCTAACTTCATGACTGTTGTATGACATACGTACGTACATACAACCTTCTCGTCATAAAAGCAGTCAAGCGAAGCGAGCGATTCAGTTCCGTCAGGAGTAAATGAGGCATGAATCACTGAGGCCAATAGAAATACATGAATGATTATATTTTTTTCCAACTGTCATATGAAAATAATGTGGAAATATAGAGATAACATTATATACTGCTCAACTCTATTGACCAACGTCACCAAATTGAGGTGTCACACACACACACACACACACACATACATACACACACCCCTCTGAAAAGTTTATCCTGTCTCAGAGGACACAAAATACATATCCTTAGAAGCTATGTATGACTTAAAGGACATGCAGACGAACAGACAATACACGATACAAGCACCCGAGCTAATGTGGCTCTGTTCCAAGCGTCAGGTGTACTTGTGGGGCTATGTGTATATCAGCAGTAACGCCAGCCTGCATGTAGCGTGGCTCTGTTACAGTTAGTACCGACCCACTGGTAGGCTGGTATATACAGAGCATACCACAACGTGGCTCTGTTAAAGAGTTAGTATCGACCCTCCTGTAAGCTGGTATATACAAAGCATACCACAGCGTGGCTCTGTGAGAGTCAATACCGACCCCATTGGTAGGTTGTTATATACAAAGCATACCACAGCGTGGCTCTGCGAGAGTCAGCACAGACCCACGGGTAGGCTGGTATATACAGAGCATACCACAGCGTGGCTCTGTTAAAGAGTCAGTAGCGACCCTCCTGTAGGCTGGTATAAACAGCAGCATGCCAGACTAGAGACGTGTGACGAGAGGGAACCTCAGAGCCTGATCCCCGACTGTGTCACCCCGGAGATCACCTGGCAACCTTCCAGCGCCCTGCATGCCTCTGCTTCCTAATGTCATCAGCGCTACACACGCACACACACTTATCATGTGACCCTGAACTTGCTCACTGGGGATTCCAGAATCACTGGCTCGTCCTGTGGCGTTACCTTCTCAACAAACGTGACCCCAAGGATCATTACCATGCGAATCAGCAGAATTCTACCTCGCTTGTGACCTCAGAATCCCTTCCTTGATCCTCTGACCTTGAACTCTCTCACTGGGTGACCCGGAACTCATTCCCGACCCACCACGGACATGATGACGGTCAACTGGCCAGCTACAGAGCTCGTCTACATTGTGTCGTTACGGTAGGAAAGAAAAAGAACGACGGAAACACAGACCGCGTTATCAATAAGGAATTCCCAAAGGAGGAGAAGGAAGTTTTTTTTGGAGAGAGAGAGAGAGAGAGAGAGAGAGAGAGAGAGAGAGAGAGAGAGAGAGAGAGAGGGAGAGAGAGAGAGAGAGAGATGGAGGATAATAAGGTACAACAAGGAAACGAGGAAGAAAAAAAAGCCCAAAAAAGGATCACCGAAACGTTTTCTCCACAGTGAACATGGTCACCACTCAGATCCACACTGTAAGTATCCCAGTGTATACCTCAACACACGTCACCAAGGATGGAAGTGCCGAGAGGCATACTTCACATGAGCGGAATGATACAGCTACAGAGACATCATCCCCTGTGAGGAAGGGGATGTTCAAGCGATAAAAACAAGGCTCACAACCAATTTCCTTTCCGGCGGTCATAAATCATGGAGGGATGACTCCTCTATCCAGGCTGTATCATCACTATACCAAGAGAGGAAGGAATTCATCTCTAATCTACAAGGTGTCCATAAATCATCTTTACACAATCATTCCCTCGTGAAAATGTCGTGGTGGAATAAGATACGGGACTGCTGGTTGCTGAATGTTAATTTACTCTGTCAGATGTTGTCTAACATGAAAAAAGCTGCTTTATATATATCTTAACAGTTTTTCAATACGATGATTCACGAACCTCCAGCACATATCACATGTGACTGGGACGAAGTCCCTCTCTCTCCAAGAGAGAGAGAGAGAAAGAGCAGAGAGAAGACGTTTACCTCCTTCACTACAGAGCTGTCATCTTTCCTTCTAATTCAACTCAGGCACACGGATAAGCCCGATAACAGAAGACCTGATGGCCTATGACGAGCACATGGGGAAAGCCATACAACAGAAGACCAGACGATCTTACCAGAGGCTATCTGCTGGAAGACAGTAGTAATATCCTCGCCTCCTTATCTATATAAATGGAGAGAGGTTCATAAAACGGAATAGACGCGAGCATGACGATAAAGTAATGGCTCACTACATCCACCCACCAGGAGAATTACAGGAAAAATTACATTATATACCACTTACTTCTACAAGATACCCTTCGGCATCCACGATAAAGCGGCGCTAATATTCTTTTTTCACGATACTGAACAAAGAACGACAGAAGAACAAGCCTGATTGTAGGTCTTTTTACGTCAAACAAGATATGAAATAAAGAAGTTTTGAAATGACTACAGTGGAAAATGTAGGCAAAGTTCTGCAGTGTAAAGGCTGGATCCCATGTCTGGGTTTGAGGAACTCAACAAAATGTACACATGAAGGTCACATGAAGGGACTGATGACTGACCTCACCTGTGATACTACGAAGGTCAACACTGGATTCAGCTAGAGTTCGAAGGGAAAAAGAAAACCATCCCGGACACTGCGGACGAACTGATATTGCGGCTATAACAGGGTTACCAGTCTTCCAGAACGACTCAGAATACACAAGGAAAAGAGACTTGTAACAACTGTTCTCTGTGGTATATATATATATATATATATATATATATATATATATATATATATATATATATATATATATATATATACATACAATGATGATCACACTAGTCCGTGATGACAGTTACGAAGGTGAAATCGCATTTCAGTAGTTCATATAATTTTATTTAACATGCACCTCATCATCAGAGGTGCCAGTACTTAACAAAACTATAGAAATCCCAACATCACAACGGAGTACCGCCGCCTGGCGTCTACCACTACAGAACAACATACTGGCAGTGTGTTGGTCTGTAGTGGTAGACGCTCGACAGCTGTACAATGTCAAGTGGTAACTTCCCTCCACTATACAATGTCAAGTGGTAACACTTCCCTCCACAGTACAATGGCGTGATAACTCTTCCCTCCACTGCAGAATATCAAGTGATAACTCATCCCTCCACTGTACAATCTCAAGAAATAACTCTTCCCTCCATTGTACAATCTCAAGTGGTAACTCTCCACTACTGTACAATGTCAAGTGGTAACTCTTCCTTCCACTATACAATGTTCCCTCCACTGCACAATATCAAGTGATAACTCTTCCCTCCAATGTAATATGTCTAGTGACAACTATTCCCTGCACTGTACTATGTCTAGAGATAACTCTTCCCTCTGCACAATATCAAGTGGTAACTCTTCCCTCCATTGCACAATATCAAGTGGCAACTCTTCCTTCCACTGTACAATGTCAAGTGGTAGTAAGCAAGTGAAGCGGAACTTGAATAAGTGAGCCTAGATCCCCACGGAAGCCAAGCGTCGAAGGAATAAATGAAATAGAGAGATGAAGGGGGAGAGAGAGAGAGAGAGAGAGAGAGAGAGAGAGAGAGAGAGAGAGAGAGAGAGAGAGAGAGAGAGAGAGTGTGTGTGTGTGTGTGTGTGTGAAGACGTGGACTGAATGAATGGAGGAAAAATGAACCGAAAACGGAAGGGAAAAAAAATATTAAACTAAGCCCTTGAGCTCACCAAAATCAGTCCAAATTCGAGATTAAAATTCCCAGCCAGTGAGCTGAGCCAACGCTCTCCCCATGATCAACCCACTTCTCTCGCTCACACATCACCTACCACTTCCCCAACCACATGTGAGACGCGCACCCAAAGACTCCTCTAATCTGAGACTATCATCCATGGGTAACGACACGTGAACTACATGAATCTGTACCTAGCGTGAGTGAATGATTCAAACCGATGCTAAACTGGGGGATCCGACCCAGCGAGAGCTAGGGAATTCCTGACGGTGGTGTGACCTGAGGATCACACCACCTGGACGATGGATGGAGCTACATGTCTCTTGCTGGACGAGTGCGGGTACGATTCACCACACACCAGGGAACGCCTTACTGAACCTGACGTATAGTGGCTCGGGTATCTTTTTTTCCGCCGCGTTAATGAACCTGTGTCGTGCCTGAAGGAGTGCGTGGTGGTAGGTGGAGTGTGTGGTGATAGGTGGAGTGTGTGGTGGCAGGTGGAGTGCGTGGTGGTAGGTGGAGTGTGTGGTGGTTTATCTGACCTTACAACGGCTTCGGAAGTCTTCCAGGATCACGTGCCCATCACAGGCAGGCTGGTCAGGTACACATTGTAAATACACATCCTGGGACTCTATCATACTTTTCCAGTGTACATCCCAGTGTTTGTGATGGCTGCAGGCAATGTGTTGTACCATCTTGTAGCCCAGGAGTTCAGGCTGTTTTCTCATGGTGTGCGCATCGCACCTTCAGTTGTCACGGTTAATACTTTCCAGTTTTCTATGTCTGTCGTGCCAACTGGGAACTATTTTTGTGTCGGTTGGGAACCACATCTTCTTGGAACCTCCGAGTGTGAATCGAGATAAACTTCTTCCGTCTGTGTTCTACAGTGTGGTCTCGGTGATGTCATATCTTCCCAGTAGTTTGAATCTATCGCAACGTCAGTATGGGACGTGAGAGATCTTTTGCATACTTTCTCTAGCTCAGCAGCGACTTCGTCCTCCCTGAAAGAAGGCGCTGGTACACAGCAGTATCCTAAGAGTACAAGGGTCGTGAAAAGTATCACCACTGGTTCGTTTTCTGTCTTGAAGGTCCTCCAGATCTATCCTGCCAACTGTATGGATGAAACAACCTGTTGGTTTCTTGTGTCTGCTGAAGGTAAGGTTGTCAGATGTCATTTACAACGAGGTATGTTATGTTCAATCGCGATATGTGTGTGTGTGTCTCGTTCCGTCCTCTAATCTGTATTTCTTTTCACATTTCCATCCTGAAGGAGATAAAAGTTTTCGCCAACGAAAAAACAGGTTGTATCCTGTAGCCCGGACGAAAAATTTGTATACATCTGTTTGAAGTTGCTTTCTATTTTCTGTCCATGATATTCCAGAACTTTTTATTCTAATATAATCAATAAGAGACGATACGAAACTATGGCTTGTATTTGCGTCCATGTTAGATACGACGATGAGAAACTGATTAGGTGCACGTACGGCTTCTTGTGGGACTACTAAGCTTCTTACAAAGAACGCAGTGAAATAGCCTTTTTCATAACGGCTGTGATTTGTTGATCAAGTTTGTTCATATTTCAATTTTCCTGTTATTTTCACATTAAATATGGAGTGGCATGGCAGTCCTATCTATAGAAGGCTTTTGCACCGTCTGCATATACCACATAAGCATTCTGGTTATTTTCCAAAGCCTCAACAATTTCACTGTCGTGATCAAGCAACAGAGAACAGAATGATCTCGCCATGCAACCATGCTGTCCTGGGTTATGGAGACTACCTGACTCCATAAGAATAAGTTAATTTCCACCGGAAACTATCAATGACGTGCTAACATGGTGACAACTAACGCTTCTACTGCATCAATGGAGGAATTTACGGGCTCACTTGTTACAAGAGAATCTTCACAAGTATATCCCAACTCCATGTGCTTCCATTGCTATCACATCTGTAAATGTGTTATTTGGAGATCAAAAACCTCACTATCAATGTGTTCCTCAACATGAGTTTATGTGAAGGCTACAAACACTACTTTTGACCCGGTTCGTAAACCGCTTATAAAACCGAATTTTGCAGGACTGGGGATCAGCGTAGCCCCTCAAAACTCAGACTTGTTGAGGATCGTACGCTGTAGTCGGCCAAGGGACGCGGCGTGAGGCGCATGAGTGCAGGCAAGGGTGCGGGAGGCAGCAAGTGCATGTGACCTGGTATAGTAGCGTTCACCGCGCGTCACGAGACGAGGTGTCGCCACGCCGCCCACACTGACAGTCTCCGGTCCTAGCCCGCTGCTATACCCCTCACAGATAAGGTTGCCTCTCTGTACGTATGATCTTCAGTGTTGCGTGACGTTAGTGATGATTTCTACTGTACCAATGGTGTAGCTAACAGTGTCTAATACAGGCCCAACTACACCTAACCTAACCTAACCTTCCCGTGTGTAGGAAGAATGCTTATGGTACTAATGCTTGACCAGCTCCCAATGTCACTTGAAGCCCGTACGTTTCCCATGGCTCTTGTAACAACCTCCCCACGTACTCTTAGCGTCGAATACTAAGGAGCAGTTTATCAAGTATATCACAAGCACTGTATAGGCGGTGGCCTATATCTTATATCTAATTAATTCCTAATTATTAGTCGTTCAAATCAGGACTGGCACCGAACAGCTGACTCATGGACCAATGTTTGCATCTGCATGCTCTTCACGCACAAAGGACGGATCATTGTTTACACTATAGTGTCTCAAAAAAAAACTTGTCCGAATCCATATACTTTTTTAAAGGCGATGCCATCTCTCCCTTGGCATGGAATTGGCAAGGTTCTTGAAGTATTACAAGTCCTTATTTTGGGTCTATGGGCTCTTATCTCCTGAGTGAGGGAAGTCCCTGATGAGATGTTCTCGGAAGCAGCCGACTACCGGAGCGCTCTGAGCGCCTAGTGTGTCTACTAGAAATCTCACGTGTAAGCGCCTCTATTTTCTTGCTTCCAGTCGAGAATTCGGGCTCTCTCATCCTAAGAATGGTAAAAACCAACCATTCTGAAGTACAAGTGGAAAAATACAGCGCCCAGAGGCGAAATTCCCAAAATGAAGAGGCAGCAGTAAAAGCAAAGAAGGAATATCGATTCTTCATGATAGCCATAGGCACACTGGGGCGTTTTGCTGGTGCTCACACCGTTAGAAACACATGTCCCAGCGACCACATGTACGACGATTTTACTCTGAGTGTCATATGCTTGTACCCACAATAAACTTTAGCTGTGAACTGCCTTTGAAAAATATATGGCGAGCGGACATATATATATATATTTTCTTTTTTGCGGACACTGTGTATAATGCAATGTGTTACACCCTGTCCACTGTGGTATTCCAAAGGTACTATAACTGCCTTCCATGTGACCTCTCCCGGCCTTTCTCCTTCCCCAGTGTGACCAACTTCACTGATTTTCACAGGCCGATGTTAAAATATGTTTTGAGTGATGCATTTTTGTATCTTATAAATCCGTATATCCAGTAGTGATTACTGCTGGTACTGTGCCGTTTATCTGGGTTATCTAATTCCCCTTCAGGTCAATGGTACATCAGTAAGTGGGTACTTCAACTGGGCCGATCAAGGGTAGCTTCACAAGCCTGACAGTCCACACAGGTAAGCTGGGTGATCCCAACGAAATCGGCGGTATGTAGAAGTCTGCTCGACACAACGGCGCAAGTATCAACCTATTTCCCTGCGACTGTCAGTAATGTCTAAGTTGTCTCGCACCAAATGGCTCCGCATTAGGTATGCAACTACACATCACCGCAGACTAATATCTAATCCCTACCAAAAGTGGTATAGGGCAGGGATCATTTTGTAATCCAGTCTCGGATTATCCCCCCACCACACTAGGTACCCCACTGTGTGTACTAGTGAACTGACTAAGTAACCTCACGTTGACTGGTATATCTTCATCTTCACTTAAACTTCCGCACCGCAACAATCTTTAACATCTGGAAATTAGTTCCCCTCAAAATTCCCGTTGGATTAGTTGATGGTAGAAGGGGTGCGTGGTGATAACATGGCTGGCTGATAGCAAGAGGGTTGTGTGGTGGCTGGCAGTAGTCCTGGCTGCTGGCAGGAAGGGTGCGTGGTGGCACTAAGAATGCGTGGTGGTAGCAGGACTGGATGATGGCGAGAGGGTTGAGCAGTGGCAGGAGGCGTGGCAGGAGGATGCGTGGTGGTAGTAGACCTGGTTGATTGTGGGGGGATATATTGTGGCAGTAGAAGTGCACGGTGGTAGCAGGGCGGGTGATGGCAGGAGGACTGCGTGGTGGCAGGAGTGCGGGTTGGTAGCTGGGCTGGCTTTGGCTGGAGGGGTAAGTTGTGGAAGCAGGAATGTGTGGTGGTAGCAGGGGTGGATGGGAGTTGGAGGGTTGCGTGGTAGTAGCAGGAATGGGAAGTGGCAGTAGGAAAGAGGGGTGGCAGCAGGGATGGGTGGTGGTAGGGTGGTTGCGTGGTAGCAGAAACGGATGGTGGTAGGAGGATGCGTGGTGGCAGCAAGAGTGCGTCGTGGTAGCAGGGCTGGGTGATAGCAGGGTGGTTGCACTGTGGCAGTAGGAGTGCGTGGTGGTGGCAAGGCTGGGTGGCAGCAGGAAAGCAGGAAGGTTGCAGGAATCGGCAGCGGTGGGAAGGTTGCGTGGTAGCAGCTGGAGTGAGTGGTGTGGGTAGCACAACTGCGAGGTGATATTAGGGTTGCGTAGAGGCAGCAGGAGGGAGTGGTGATAGCAGGATCAAGCACTGGCATTAGGAGTGTGTGGTGGTGGTAGGATTACGTAGTGGTAATAGGAGTGCGTATTGATAGTAGGACTGTGTAATGGTGACAGGAGTAAGTGGTGGTAGTGGGAGTTGGTAGTGATAGTAGGAGTGCGTGGTGGTAGTAGGACTACGCGTAGTGATAGTAGGAGTGCGTGGTGACAGAAGGATTGTGTAATGGTGGTAGGAGTGCGTGGTGGTGGCAAAGTGCGTGGCTGGTACCTGTGTTTCGGGTATATGTGAGAGTGAATGATGGCAGCAAGGGCGTGTAAAGCTATGAGCCTTCCAAATATGTAATCACAAAATTACGCTAATTCTACTACCTCTGAAGTAATGTAATCAAAAGTAATCATTTGTTGAACCACCAGCGTCTGATTGCGTAATTATGTAATCACAGGAATAACGATAATTTGATTACATAGCTTTGTTATCATTACAGCGACCATAATGTGATTAAATAATGATGCAATCTCGATAGTAACCATAAATGGACCAATTTCCAGTTTCCATTTTCTTTTTATATGAGACTTTTCTTTTCTTCAGAAAAAAATTATACGAAAAATGTATATGAAAATCTTAAAAAAAAACTGCTATTTAACGACCTTATCGATAAATAAAGGACAATTTCAAGTGACAAAAACAATGTATATCTTAAAAACAAGATATCCAAAGTAGGCTATAACTATAAAATCTATCTAATAATAAATGATTATCAAATACCAAAAAGCTTATCATTCCAACAATGTAAATAACATTTAAAATCACAAAGACATCCTAAATGACTTCAGGAATAATTACTGAAACTGTAAATGATCGTTTTCAAATAAAAAACAAGTGATCACCTCGGAACACATCATATAATAAATCGTGCTAATTTTTTGACAGAAATCTAAGAGATCGGTGACGCATGACCTCCTATCCCTAAAATCGTACTGTCCCACACTTAGGTAACTTCCCTCTATTGAAAGTCATCTATTTGTTTTCTATTGTCTTTTCCAGAACTTCAATAGACCAGACTCGTCAGAGACAGATTACCTGTAGTTCAGTGCCTGTTCCCAGTCTCCATTCTTATTGACATGTATGAAGTTTCTCCTTTTATCTTAGGGTTACAAAGAGGTTCATCCAGCGTACCTGCACACATTTTCAGCACATCTGGTGAAACTGCATCAAGACCATGAGCTTTGTAAGCGTCACGACCGTTTAGTATTCTGGTAATGTCTTTCCTACATACACCATTCTATCTCACTAGTATCTGGGTCATAGCGTCTTCCACTGAGAAAACCTATGAGCTTTTTAATCAACTCCCTACTTCATCCTCAACAAATTTTCCCTCTTAGCCTGATTAACTGCTCTTTAACGTCCTACTGACAACTGGTGATACTGAGGAAAAACTTCAGATTTTCTCCAGCTCTGTCGACAATAGTCTTCAAATTTCTTTGGTCCTCCTTTCTTATCTTGCTGTACACGTTTCCTGCTCTCTCATACCTGCAATTGCTGGCTGGCTGGAGGGCCGTCTGCATCTTTGCCATTGCACATCTCGAAGTTCCTCTGCTTTTTGATATTTCTTATCAACTTATTCTTTTCTCTTTCTTACCATTACCTCTGTATATGATGCGAGAGGTACCCACCTTGCTACTCCTTCATTATAAACTTCACAGAACCTCTTACCACAAAGCCCTGGTTCCTGGACACCTGAGCTCTTTATTCCAGTCCCATATTACCACAGAAATTGTTAGTTTGTGCAATTTCCACATTCAAATATCTCAATGTTTTGTCACTCCACTGCTTTTTCAATGTCCTCATCTACCACACAGTCAAGCTTGAGCCTTACATGATCACTTTTTCCAACGGGTGTACTATTCTCAATAAAGAAAAGACAGTAAATGATGATGTGTCAGTCCTTATCATCCTGGTGTCCTCAACGACATGATGGTATAAGACTTATCATCCTAGTGTCCTCAACGACATGATGGTATAAGACTTATCATCCTAGTGTCCTCAACGACATGGTGGTATAAGACTTATCATCCTAGTGTCCTCAACGACATGATGGTATAAGACTTATCATCCTAGTGTCCTCAACGACATGGTGGTATAAGACTTATCATCCTAGTGTCCTCAACGACATGGTGGTATAAGACTTATCATCCTAGTGTCCTCACCGACATGGTGGTATAAGAGGTTTTCCCTGTACACTGTAATAACTTGTATCTCCAAGACTCTCGATCACCATGAGAGTCCAACTTCTCCCAGTCTGTCTCCTTATAACTGAAATCCCCCACTACCATTTCTGGGAAGCGAGTGTTTTACAGCTTCATGTACCATCCTGATTGTGTGCGTTAGATGGCAATAAAGGTGTGTAGTGGCAGTTAGGGAATGTGGAGGCAATAAAAGTGTGTGGTGGCAGTACGGGTGCGTGGCGGTATTAAAGCTGCACGGTGGCAATGATGGTCCGTGGTGGCAGTAGGGTTCGACAAGTTCAACAGGCCCTCCCCTATAGTCTCACAGCTTCAACTAATCAGGTCAAGTGTCTCAATGCTTCAGTCAATAGGGTCAAGTATCTCAATGCTTCACCCAATCAAGTCAAGTATATCAGTGCTTCAGAACATCAATCCAAATGTCTCTGTGCTTCGCCAATCAGGTCTCAATGCTTCAGCCAATCAGGTCGTTCTTCAGTGCCTCAGTCAATCAGGTCAAGTATTCTCAATGCCACAACCAATCAAGTGTCTTAATGCTTCAACCAATCAGGTCAAATGTCTCAGTACTTAAGTCAATTATTTCGCGTCTCACTGTCTTAGACAATCAGTTCCAGCGGTTCAATGCTTCAGCCATCAATTCGTCTCAATATTTCAGCTAATCATGTCAAGTGTCTCAACGCTTCAGCCAATCACGTCAAGTGTCTTAATTATTCAGCAATCAGGTCGTGTGTCTCAATACTTCAGCAAATTTCATTATTTCAGCCAATCACTGTCAAGTGCCTGAACATCTCTGCCAATCAAATGTCACAATGCTCCAGCCGGTGTAATCTTATGCCATGACCAATCCCTCAACAACTGGGTCAATAAAGGAAAAGCAGTCATCACTGCAGATAAATTCCGATCACTGCTTTGTGGAGCGACTGTGGGATATCACTGCTCGAGAATTTAATGCCTGCTGCAATATTCCATCCCTTCATAACAGCTGCATCTTGGCACATTAAAACTCTCTTCCTCTGTTTTTCTTACCACAAGTTATGGCAGGGTGCGTGTGGCTGGCCTTCAACACCAGTAGCATTTCAATAGATCTTTTGTGACGTCTTGGGTGGAACGGTACGATCCCTGGTGCACGACGGTTCACTCCTTGGGCACGACGGTACGACCGCTGAACACGACCACGAAGCTGCCCTCCGAGCACGAGACTGTGATCCTTGAAGCACGATGGTGAGACCGGTGAACACGACGACGAAGACGACGCTATGATCGAGGACGAGACTATGACCCTTAAGCACGACGGTATGATGGCCTGGCCTCTGACGTGACCCTTAAGGATCACGGAAAAAGGTCTGGCCATTATACCCAAGGGCCGTACCATTGTCTTCAGGGGTCGTTACATCATCTTGAGGGTCGTACCGGCATGCTCAGGGATCTGAACATCAACCTTGAGGGTCGTACGGTTGTGCTGAGGGGATGAAAGTGACAAGTCTCTATATGGGGACAAAGTACTTTCCCTTGTTTTTAGTTTTTCTACTGTTGGTTGTCTAAGCGAACATGCAACTTCACAAAACAGGAAGAACAGCCTAAACATGTACTTACGTACACTCTCTAAGTGCACAAGAAAAATTCTGGGAACTCATTAAAGATTAGATATTTCCTGTGAGTCATGCTAATTGTTGTATGCTGATGACACGGCGCTGGTGGTAGGTCTGGGTGAGTACTGCATCAGTTGGTTACTGAGTTTGGAAGAGCGTGTGAAAAGAGAAGGTTGAGAGTAAATATCAATAAAAAGTAAGAGAGAAACAAGTTATTTGGACTGTACGTTTGAAATGAGAGAACCCTGGAGGTAGTGGAGTGTCTTATTCACCTGGCAGGGGCAGGAAGAGGATGGGATCATGGAAGCTGAAGTAAACTATACGGCGAGTCAGGGAACTAAGATCCTGGAGGGTCATTAAGCATCATGCGAAGAGAGGTTCCTGTCTGTGAGGGGCAACGATAGTCTTGCTGGTATAGCCGTCCTCACGGTGTGGCATGGATGCGAGATAAAAAAGAAAAAAAAAAGGCACGGGACACGGTGGATACGTTGGACATGAAACTGTTTGAGGACACTGTATGATGTGAGAAGGGATGATCGAATGAGAAATGATAGGGTAAGAGAGAGTTGTGTAGGTAAGAGGAGGATGTGCGAGAGGTGAAATGGGCGAGACGAAAAGATTTAAGACATAGGGAGAGGACGAGTGAAGAGAGGTTGAGTGACAGGGGATGCATTTAGGAAGTGGAGGAAACAAAGAAAACGTGGTGGAAGAATGGAGTGAAAGAAGCCTTAACATTCAGGAGGGTGTCAGGTGTGCACTGGGCAGGGGGAATTGCAGTTGCGTGCTATAAAGGGGACGACGTGCTATTAATGGACTGAACCGAGCGTATGAAGCGGTCTTGGGAAACCACGGAAAGGTATTTGGGTCTTGCTACTGGATAGGTGTTCTGATTCCTGTACGTTAATCATGGCAGCTACAGAATAGATGTAAGCGAATGACGTGTGTGTGTGTGTGTGTGTGTGTGTGTGTGTGTGTGTGTGTGTGTGTATGTGTGTGTGTGTGTGTGTGTGTGTGTGTATACTGAGCATACATACCAACAGAAGAAGCAATCAAAAAGGTGTGATAATTACCCAAACTCGACGGTACAGTATGGCTGGTATACATCTGACCTATGCACACACACACACACACACAGTACACAACATGAAAAGTGTATGAAAAGGTTTACACCTCGAGGTAAACTAAGGCTGGTACACCTGCCGTCCATTTCGTGCCCCACATCCCTGGACCCAGACCCGGGAGCCGGTAAACTAAAGCTGGTATACCTGCCGTCCCCATCGTACCCCCCCAACCCCCCAGCCCACCCCGGCCATTTTGCCAGGCCCGGCCCGGCTCGGCGGACCTCGCCTGACTTAGCAAGTTTTACGCTGCACCCGACGTCCTCCTCGCCTCTGATTCTCTTTTATTTTCCCGGCGGCATTTTATACCACATTATTTTCTCATTCTTTCCTTGTACAGCAGATCCTGTATCAGGAAAAGTGACTTTTACAAGAGAGAGAGAGAGAGAGAGAGAGTCTTCACTCGTATAAGAGGAAAATACTGGAATACATTATAGTTTTGTCGTCTCTACGAAAAACGCATTTTATTAAACTCTTGCTCTCGGTCGTACATAATAACAGACATCTGACACCGAAAATACTTAAGCTTTAATATCTGACGCGATTTTATATATAAATATATATATCGTTTGAAGAAAATCCTTCCCTTTACCTTTTATATATATATATGTACTCACACACGTTCTGTAACTTGTAACGTCCCGAGCTTTTACTCAATGAATATATATATATGGTTCTCAGTTCATCATTTTTCTGTGGATAATATAAAAAGGTTACTTTCATTTGTAAACTATTTCAGTACGAGCATATGAACGTAATTATCTAATTAACTTTTAATACTTTCGCTGTTTGGCTGGATAGTAACTGGGGAAAAGTTCACATTAGGGAAAGGTCACATTACTGTATCAATTTTCCCACATTACGAAAAGGTCACATTACTGTATCAATTTTCCCACATGAGGGAAAGGTCACATTACTGTATCAATTTTCCCACATTACGAAAAGGTCACATTACTGTATCAATTTTCCCACATGAGGGAAAGGTCACATTACTGTATCAATTTTCCCACATGAGGGAAAGGTCACATTACTGTATCAATTTTCCCACATTACGAAAAGGTCACATTACTGTATCAATTTTCCCAAATGAGGGAAAGGTCACATTACTGTATCAATTTTCCCACATTACGGAAGGGTCACATTACTGTATCAATTTTCCCACATGAGGGAAAGGTCACATTACTGTATCAATTTTCCCACATTACGAAAAGGTCACATTACTGTATCAATTTTCCCACATGAGGGAAAGGTCACATTACTGTATCAATTTTCCCACATGAGGGAAAGGTCACATTACTGTATCAATTTTCCCACATTACGGAAAGGTCACATTACTGTATCAATTTTCCCACATGAGGGAAAGGTCACATTACTGTATCAATTTTCCCACATTACGGAAAGGTCACATTACTGTATCAATTTTCCCACATTACGGAAAGGTCACATTACTGTATCAATTTTCCCACATTACGGAAGGGTCACATTATTGTATCAATTTTCCCACATGAGGGAAAGGTCACATTACTGTATCAATTTTCCCACATGAGGGAAAGGTCACATTACTGTATCAATTTTCCCACATGAGGGAAAGGTCACATTACTGTATCAATTTTCCCACATTACGGAAGGGTCACATTACTGTATCAATTTTCCCACATGAGGGAAAGGTCACATTACTGTATCAATTTTCCCACATGAGGGAAAGGTCACATTACTGTATCAATTTTCCCACAGGAGGGAAAGGTCACATTACTGTATCAATTTTCCCACATGAGGGAAAGGTCACATTACTGTATCAATTTTCCCACATGAGGGAAAGGTCACATTACTGTATCAATTTTCCCTGTCACTTTACCTCCTTGATCACGACGATACGATCCTCAGTTATGATGGCTCGGCCTCTGACCTTAACCTCAAGAGTCATGTTAAATGCCAGCCACCAGGCTGACATACGCAGGGGTCGTACCTCCCGTCTTCACGTCTACTCTCGTTACATCATCATCTCACAACTTTGAAAATTTACTCTCACTGGCTGCACGTCCCCAAGCGGCTGGAGACAAAGCTGTGGGTACAGTGCCTTTCCTAACAGGTAAGTGGAGGGACGGGTCACAGGAGGTGGAGAATTCAGGAAGGGAAGGGGTAGGAGGTTCTCTAAGGTAGTGTTGACTGGAGAGAGAAGTTGAGGGAGTTCAAGACTCCTAAAGTCTTGAACTCTCCTAAAGAGTTCTTGGGAGTAAGACGATATAAGAAGGTTTGTAAATAAAAGCGGGAGAGTACGATGGGCTTGGGTACACCTAAGGTGCCTCAATGTCATTCAATGATGCATGCATGCAGTACTTGCTGATGACATCTGGCCACAGCCTTGACCGGTGCTACCCTCTTGAGTACGACTTAATGAACATCTTAAGTACGACTTAATCAATCCCTTGAGTACGACTAATTAATCCCTTAAATACGACGAAATATCCCACTTGACTTACGAACAACTACGACCATACCTAAATAAACCCTTGAGTACGACGACTTAACTGCTTGAGTACAAACTCATAAGATTTCCAGGTCGAAAACTTAACCCTAGAGCACGATCGAAGTTCATTGAGCACTACAACTTAAGCCCTTCATCACAACTAGCTGACCCCTTGAGTATGACGACGCAAACCCTCGAGGTGTACGAAGACTCACTGTATATGTGGATGTGTCATCATCGTGCACAAGGGGATAAGTCGTCGCTTTTAGTGGGTTTGAGTCGTGGTACGGGAGGGATTCAAAATCTATACCTGCATGAAATCCAATCCACCATCGTCCCCTCGACTGTTTCTAGCAAGTCAGGTGGACGTCCAGACCCCAGAGACGTGATGCAGGTGCTCCCCATCTCTACCATGATATGTGTGATGATGAAATTTATCACGTATGACTTACGTCCACACAGATGGTGCACAGACCAACTGTTTTTCACTGATATTTGGAAAGTACACCAGTATAATGAAACATAGCTTTCTCCACGGTTGTTCATGATGGTACAGAACATCAGGGTACCACACCTGCCCCAGTACACACGGATGGTACAGAACATCAGGTACCACACCTGCCCCAGTACACACGGGTGGTACAGAACATCAGAGTACCACACCTGCCCCAGTACACACGGGTGGTACAGAACATCAGAGTACCACACCTGCCCCAGTACACACGGATGGTACAGAACATCAGGGTACCACACCTGCCCCAGTACACACGGATGGTACAGAACATCAGAGTACCACATCCGACCCAGTACACACGGATGGTACAGAACATCAGAGTACCACATCCGACCCAGTACACACGGGTGGTACAGAACATCAGGGTACCACACCCGACCCAGTACACACGGATGGTACAGAACATTACGGGGTCATCATCTCAACTCAGTACACACAGCCATTATGACATATAAAGTATATAAAAAAAAAAAACTGTATGGGAACGATTCAACACCAACCTTACTGAGTTTCTTGGAATGACCAATTTCCCAAGACACGAAGGTAACTCCTTTCCTCCAGCAGACGAGGGACGGTTTAAAAACCAGTAACGTTCAGGAATTAATAAGGACCTCGTCTGACATGTTATATTACAAGCCCTCGCTCGCTAATTACTGACACATAAAATAAGGCGGTGTGATTTATAAGAGGAAAAAAAATCAGTCCTGCTCAAAGTACTGTATGTTCGTACCCAAGGGTCGTGCCTTCGTACTCAAGGGTTAATAATGTTGTACCCAATGGGCCGTACCGTCGTATACAAGGGTCGTACCGTCGTGTTCAGTGGGCCGTACCGTCGTATACAAAGGTCGTACCGTCATGCTCAGTGGACCGTACCGTCGTGCCCAACAGACCATACCGTCGTGCCCAATAGACAGTACCGTCGTGCTCAGAGTGCCGTACCGTTGTGCTAAGAAATAATTTCTTTCTCGGTATACATCAGAGATTTCGGTGCACGTGAGTGTATGACTCTCGGGCCTCCCAATCCAGCTTTCTCCCACCTCCCTCCTCCTCCTCCTCCTCACAACACACAGCTCCCTCAGACGTACACGTGGCTACAACGTGCAGTCCTTCACCATTCACACTTCAGGTCACACTGTCACACCCTTCCTCATTCGCATGCTAAAGTCTTGCAAGGGGACTACATAATTCCTGGAAGGCCTAACATGTGGAGTATAATAATTACTAAAATATATGTGGCGCGTACCTTGTAAAACTGAGATGTAATTACTACTACAAGGCATTTAACGTAGGCTGTCATTACGAAAACATTAACATATGAGATATAATTATCACAAGGCATAACGTATGGAGTTTAATTACTAAGCAACGTATAGGATGTAATTACTGAAAGGCTTAGGAAACACAGAGGACTAGAGCAGAAAGGCATGCAAACAGCATTAGATCACTAGGTGTCTTCAGTCGTGGATATGTATGATTGGCAGACACATAAGGTAATACAGCGAGGCACCGAGACAACACACAAGCAAAACATTGACTTACACAGAGAAATCCATGTATAGGATGGATCTGATCACGGTTAATACTTAAGCAATAAATGCTTCTTTCAACTGCTCTCGTTGGTGTTTTGCCTCGTTAACCATCGTTAATTTACGGAATGACAGCAAGACCGTCAAGGCATTTATAAATATCCTGGACGAATACCTGGCTGCAGAGAAATAGAGAAGACCCTTTTAGATGCGAGACATGAGGAAAGAACACGACACAATCGTTACCCCGGGCGGCCATACCCAACGTTTTCTGTTACTCCATTGTTAGTCGATTTTACTAACCAGTGATTGGAATTAGAATCCTCATTTCACAGAAAACGAGAAATATAAATCCCACACAAGTGATTGACATATTCCTTTAATCTTAATTTTAGAGGAAATATACGAAACATAAGTAAATGTTTACTTACTTGGAAAAACTTATGTAGTAGTTAGTAAGATAATTTGTGACGTATACAGAAGTCATTTAACAAAGAGACGAGGTGATGGATAATTCTAACCCTTCGGCATGACGGTACGTACACCCCTCCTCGAGCACGACAGTTCGACCCCCGAGCACAACGGTACGACCAACTGAACACAGCGCTACACGACCTTACACATTTCACTACACCCTAAACATCACAATCCCCCCACCCCCCGCTGTCTCCTGTCGTACATTAATAGCACAATTCCCTACTGGTCCACACAATACTGGCCCGTCGATACGTGATACCATACCCCCCCCCCCCCGCTCTCATTACTCTACAGGTTTCATTTCTATATATATATATATATATATATATATATATATATATATATATATATATATATATATGCCTCTTACACTCATGACATTAAAGTCATTAACTGTGGGAGGAGAAGGGGATCATTTAGGTTAATATACTTGAGGGATATTCTTTTCTTCATCTACTGAGCAACAGAGTAAGGCCCTTTGAGTACGATAGTACGACCCTTGAACAAGACGATACAGGGCTTTGAAGCACGAAAATGCGACCTTGGGTCATGATGACCTAACGTTTGACGGGACTGTTACGGGTCTGGTCGTGCCGAGAGCTGCATGCATGGTCGTACCGTCGTGCTCAAGGGTCGTAACGTCAGGCGTTGTACCGCCGTGTTCAAGGCGTTCACTAGAGAATGAACGTATCCGCTAACACAGTCTGGATCACTGGTCACCTGCCTGGGAAGCGTCATCATGATTCCCAGTGTGGCTGTTACTATATTCAGTACAGCAATGCTTCACTCACGACCTTGCTTCGAGATCTACCGCAAATGATCCTATTTCTTCTGAGGCTTCTAATCCAAGCCATACAGTCCATGATAAACAGTACACCACTCTTCCCTGACTTAAAAATACAAGTCCTAAACTCTTTTTCATTACAGGGTAAATCGTCTCGAAGTCTTGCATCCAAATTTGGCAATATTTCTTTTTTTACTTTCTATTTCTCTCTCATTACTGTCCAACAGACATATGAGACAGGTGCATCATGTAAAACAAAGCGTAAGTTGCAGTTTAAACACAAGCTGGTATACAGCATGTTCATACACACTCCTTAGCGACCCCTCTTCCTGGACAACCAGACGCACCAGTTGGTAGCCCAATCTTACCTATGAACTGATGACAATATCTATCCTACTGTGTATATCACTGGCGTCCGCTGCCGAGAGAGAGAGAGAGAGAGAGAGAGAGAGAGAGAGAGAGAGAGAGAGAGAGAGAGAGAGAGAGAGTATCATGTATTTTACCCTGTTAAGTTGTTGTAGCACATGACACATGTAATGATGCTCTGACGACACACGATAATGTCATGTGGGCAGAGAGAGAGCAACTGAAAGGGAGTTCTTACGTCATCCTCCCATGCACAGTGTACAAGACTTACTACACTCAGACGTAACACATTTTTCTTACTAACGCGGAACGACACGAACATGGGCAACAAGGAATGTACTGAGCTACGTATCATGACAACCTAACCTAACGTACGGAGTGCTCAGGTCATCATCATGGTGTTCTAACCTAACCTGACCTAACGTAACCTACGCAGTACTGAAGCAATTGTCAGGGTGTCTTAACCTAACCTACGCAGTACTGAAGCAATTGTTAGGGTGTCTTAACCTAACCTACGCAGTACTGAAGCAACTGTCAGGGTGTCTTAACCCAACCTACGCAGTACTGAAGCAATTGTTAGGGTGTCTTAACCTAACCTACGCAGTACTGAAGCAATTGTTAGGGTGTCTTAACCTAACCTACGCAGTACTGAAGCAATTGTCAGGGTGTCTTAACCTAACCTACGCATTACTGAAGCAATTGTCAGGGTGTCTTAACCCAACCTACGCAGTACTGAAGCAATTATCATGGTGACCTAACCTAACGTAATCCTAAGAAGCGTACTGATGCTGACTACATGGTATGATCTGGTTCGTGTTTATGATATACTCACAATAACCATCTGGTCAACCTCGACGTGCTGAGCACGACGGTCCGACCCTTGAGTACAACAGCTGGACAACTGAGCACGACGGTGTGATCCCTGAGCAGGCAGGCGCGAACCCTTAAAAGCTTCAGCACCACCAGTGAGTGAGTGCTGAAGAGAAGCTCACAACACACTACTGAGGGAGACTCCCTTCCGACGTACCATCCAGTACGGACGGACGGATACGTGCATACGCCTCTCTGGCTCTACCCAGCCACACAATCCAGAACAACAACGAAAAAAATACCTTAATCATGTAATCCCGACTGGTAATAATCCCATAAACCCTTAATACCCTCTGGAAACACTTGATTAATCATGCTAACCCTGGGAGGTTTTGATCAAGATGAATGACGAGTTAGGTTACTTAATGGAAGATTATGAGGCCAAGAACTCGTCACACTATGATGAGTTCGACAAAATGATCAGGAAAGAAAAAAAAGTCTACTCAACCTGCCTACCCATACTGGAATCAACTCAGTGTGGGATCAACTCCGATATTATCAATATTTATCATGTGCAGCCTCTTTCACCTTGGAAGCGGTGATATGACCAGACCAATATCTGTCTGGCTATCAGTATATATATATATATATATATATATATATATATATATATATATATATATATATATATATATATACTTCGAAGTCTATAACTGGGCAACCAAGAAAATGCTTTTCAAAGGACACAAGTTTCAATTCCTACAGTATAGGGAAGATGAAGAAATCAGACAAAGCAGAATCCCGGACAGACGCAGACGCTATCATAAACCGTATGAATAATGTGAAATACCTCGGAGTAATAAAGTCCAACGACCTAACCTTCAGCAAACACAACAGAACAACGGCTGCCTCATGCAGCGGAATGGCAGGCTGGATCCTGCAGACCTTCAAGACAGGGAGGAAAAACAATGATGATTATATTGAAGGCATTAATTCTTTCACGAACTGAATACTGTCTTGTTCTAACATCACCCTACAAGGCTGACGAAATTGCAGATTTAGAAAGTGTCCATAGATCATGCACAGCCCATTTCAATGTTAAGAAGGAACTAAATTACTGGGAACAACTGAAATCTTTCAGGCTATACTCCCTGGAGAGCAGACGAGAAGGATATATAAGCGGAAAATCCTAGAAGGTATGGTTCCCAACTTACATTCAAAAATGACATCCTGCTGCCAAGACAGGTATGGAAGACTTTATGAAATACCACCTCTGAAATCCTGAAATCCAAAGGTGCGACAAGCACAAAAAAAGAGAACACCTCAACCATCCAAGGCCCAATACTCTTCACCACCTTGCCACCTACCATCAAAAACGGCACAGGATGCACGGTACAGAAGAAGTTCAGGAGTGCACTGGACAAGTATCTACGAAGTGTACCAGACAAGCCAGGCTGTGAGGGGTATGTGGGCCTGAGGGCTAACATTCTGCCCCTGCAGACGCTGTTATCTCTTCCTTGTGGTGTCAGCTGCTGACGTTTAGCCCACACTGACGCCGGAGTCTCCTCCGTGTGGCCTCAGCTACAGACGTGCTACCTTTGCGGAGACTGTGGTCTCCTCCTTGTGTCGTCAGCTGCTGGCTTGTTGCCCCAGCTGAAGCCGTGGTTTTCTGCTTGTGGCGTCAAATGCTTACGTGTTGCCCTTACTGACGCCGTGGTCTCTCTTGTGGCGTAAGCTGTGGTGTGTGTGTGTGTGTGTGTGTGTGTGTGTGTGTGTTGCTCCTGCTGACACCACTATCTCCTTGTGATGTCAGTTGCAATCGTCTTGCCACTGCTGAAGCCTTAGTCTCCTCCTTGCGGTGTTAGCCACTGATCTGTTGCCTTTACTGACGCCGTACCTTGTGACTTCAGTTGTTGCGTGTTGCTCCTGCAGATCCTACCGATGCCCTGGGCTTCTCGGCGTGTCTTGCAAAGGGCAAAGTTTAATGCCATGGAAAGGGATCTGTCAACGCATGACACTCACCGGCGCCATCAGTCAACGCATGACACGAACTAGCGTCATCGCTCACAGGAGGACACACCAGCGCCATCAATCAACGCAGGACTTACCAACCACAGATGTGAACAATGACAACGCATCATGTTGTATCCCATCCGCAATACCATTACCCGTAACAGTCCTTCACACTGCACCACTAGCTTCGGTGCTGCAGCGGGTAACGTCGCTACCTAACAATATAAAGGACCTCGGTTCGATTCCCGGATAGGGCAGCCTGCTCACAGTCAACCTAACTGTTCATCCTCCCGTTTGGGGAAAGTCGATATATATATATATATATATATATATATATATATATATATATATATATATATATATATATATATATATATATATATATATATATATTGTTAATTCATAATTACCGCAGGACCGAATTCCAGGAAAGAGTCTTGATATCACCTTGGATCTCTTTCCAGGAACTCCTGAATTCCTAGTCTCGTGCAGTCCAAGGCTGCGCTACTTCCTATAGCAGGGAAATATAAACCTCTTTCCAGTGAGAAGTTTTGTGACGATACTGTACTCCAGATATCACATCCTCGCCAAAGTTAAGAGAGGTGGAAAACTAGTGTAAAACTCCTCTCCCCGTTATACAGAAACAGTAATTAGATAAAAGTTACAACACCTCTGCAGTCGCAAATCACAGGTTTAAATTTGGAAAACTTCCCAGACTCTCTCACCTTACCGATCTAATGGCCCTCGCTTCACACACACACACACACACACACACACACACACACACACACACACACACACACACACACACACCATTTAAAATCTCACTCTTTCCTCTACATACACAACTCGCACCGGTAATTACTTTCACTTTTAACAGCTACCCTGAAACGGTAAAAGATACTTTCCCAACTTCTTTTTGTTCTAGAAGAGATGTGGTCTCGTTTCAACCCCTCACCCCTTTTTTTTTTTCAACAGTCCTTCATTGTTTCAACCCCCCCCCCCCCCTTTTTTTTTTCAAACAGTCCTCCATCGTTTCAGACCCCGCCAGATCCGATGCAGCGCGTCGGAGAACATGATATCGTCCTGTCAGAGGCACAACACCGGAATTAATATAAACTGGCAACGTGTAAATTAAACTTGCTGTTGCCATGAGTTCTCGCGACCGGCGACACAAGACCACGGCCGATAGACCCACCCAGGGCCATGGTGCGCATGGCCCGTGGTAACCTTTGCACCCTGTTCTCCTCACGATGCCTACCATGGTCATACCATTCCCGTGTTAACTCACCTCTAATCAGTTCGTTACAGCCTGGCATCTACACTCGCCCTCCGTAACCTCGCCGACTCCCACGGCCTCACTCCTCCAAGCGACTCCAGTAGCACTGTGGTCTTTACACATCCCACCTCCCTGCCACTCACATGACGCATCTGCCCGCATACTCCCATGGTTCCATCACCTTCAGAACTTCATTACTCCCTGTATACTTTCCCTCAGCGACGAATGCAACACCTGCTGTACTATCTTGTCTTCATGTACAGTGGTGGATGGGGAAGAACATTTTGCTTTGCTATCCACCTATGGCTGTGGGTACGAAGGAGCCTTCTACTTTACTATCCAGTCTCCAATTATACTGGTGTGTGGGTAGGAACCTTCTGCTTTACTATCCTGTTTCCATTTATGGAGCTGGATGGAAAGAAGTCTTTTGCTTTACTATTTTGTCTACATCTATAGTATTGGGTGGGAAGGAGCCTTATGTTTTACTAATGTCTCCGTCTATAGTGGTGGGTGGAGAGGAGCCTTCTGCCTTACTGTCTCCCCCTACCGTAGTAGGCGGAAAGGAACCTTCTTCTTTACTGTTCAGTCTCCAATTATAGAAGCGGATGGGGAGGAGCCTTCTGCTTTACCATCCTGCCTTCATCTATAGCGGTGGGTGGGAAAGAGCCTTCTGCTTTACTATCCTTATCTCCATCTATAGTGGTGGGAGGGGAGGAACATTCTGCTTTACAATCCTGCCTCCAACCATCAAAGAGTAGGTACACCTACCTGTGGGGATGGCAAAGACCCTCCTTAAGAGTAATATATAAGTGAACGCAAAAATCTGTGTGGTCAAACATTTAAGCTACAGCAGGTATCTAACAGTTTTCTTCCACTGTTTCTCTACACAACAAACTCGAAACATATGGCCAGAAACCAGCAAGATATCATAAATAAATTTGGCAAACCCACCAAACTGTCCGTCTTCATATTTTCATTATCTTCTGTAACACCTCAACAACGCTTCACAGTGAAGTTGGTTCCTCCACAAATAAGCAGCTTACACAAAGGAAACGTGTCCTACTATTGCTCTGTCCAAGCTGAGCAGCTGTGGTCAGAGTGTGAGATTAACTGTGGACCAGCTGGGCAGCCGGGGAGGCCGAGTGGGTTGTCAGCCGGGGACGGCGAGGCTGCTGCTGCTTCCGCCTCTTATTTCATCTATTTCTCCTTCAATCCTTCTGTAGTGATGTATAATACATATATATATATATATATATATATATATATATATATATATATATATATATATATATATATATATATATATATAAACAGAAATGAGTGATGACAACATTCTATAAATGTCATACGACGTAGGGATGAATGCGACAAGAAATGCACTCAAGAACATGCATTAGAAAGATCATTCCCAGGTGTCTTTTGATACGTCAGATAAACTTGTACTAATGTATGAAGCTGAAGCAGTAAGTATTCCAGGGGCTTGGTCGTCGCTATGATGACAATGATAACTGATAAGCTTTTGCCAATTGTAAGCGCTGCCCTAGTAGATATGACCATGCACTAAGAACAGTGTTCAGGGACATGCACAGAACACTCCAGGGTGAACTAATGAAGTATGCTAACAGGTAATATCATGGACATACTTGAAGCTTCCTGTGGTATGACATGCAACCAAACAAACAATCTCAAATATGCCTTCATCAATGAGTCTAACATCTCATTAATATGCTATATAAACATCTGCAGTAATGACCCTCATTAACTTCAACAGAGACATGATCATTAATCTTCATGCAATTAGAGTAAACAACATAAAATATTCCATGTGACAGTTAAACGTTGTCTGCCATCTTTACCGAGCGGGGATTCTTAAAGGCGAGCTGGTTAATGCCACGTATTCGTTAATCTGAAGCCAACCAGGGAAAAAAAGGTTCAACTTTTCCCAGCCAGAGATGTTGGCAAGAACGGAGTAAGCTTCTTAAGAGAGAGGTCTGGCCTCATCTGGACTTAAGCATCTTCGGGAGTCACAGTTAACCTTTACACGGTCACGCAAGTCAAGCGGATCATCTTTCTTTTGATGAGGAATATCATTATAAAGGATCATCGTGCTTACAAGCTGAATCCTTCCACACGCACATAACTTGCCTCCACGCGAGTAGGTCATTAGTATACTTCCTCACTGCCTTTAAAACTACACAAAGACACACACTTACCATACCCAGCAGATCTAAAGGCTGTAGAACTACACACACGGTCTAACAGATCCAGGCTTTCTAAAATCCCACCTGTCTATGTCATTTCCTCAATATGCCATTGTTCTGGCACAGGACTCTTATTAAACTCTCTCATCTGTCTTGGAAGTCCTTCTCTCCATAGGTTAGTCTGCCTCACAGAGGAAAAGATGTTCTCTTCAGGTCTGGATTTTATGTATTCATCACAGCAACTACTAACGTTGCTGTCCATTTGGGCTTGAATCCCAATAACTGCCAATATATTCCCTAAGAGGCCCAGTCCTCTGTTCTTAACGCTAACTCGCTCAGGCGGGAAATGGCGAATAGTATGAAGGAAAAGAAATATATATATATATATATATATATATATATATATATATATATATATATATATATATATATATATATATATATATATATATATATTTTTTTTTTTTTTTTTTTTTCCAAAAGAAGGAACAGAGAAGGGGGCGTCAGAGGCCCAGTCCTCTGTTCTTAACGCTACCTCGCTAACGCGGGAAATGGCGAATAGTTTAAAAGAAAAAAGAAAGATATAAATATACATATATATATATATATATATATATATATATATATATATATACAACCTGTATCTTATGCGCAATTTAATCAGCTCATAAGCTTGTGCCTGCTGATAGTTCTTTTGATTTTGAAAGGAACCACCTCATTGTGACATGCCTAGACAGTGTTGGGATTATCATGAAAGTACTGTTTAATAATGATCCGAATATCTGATATTTCTGTCTACAACTAAACAACAAAATACAATCTTAGAGGCGTTGTTCTAGTCAAAAGGGTGAGAGAAGTCTCTCATATGCAGGAATATTCTTAACGTTGTCTACCAATATAACAAAACTGTCAGTAAGACTTCAATCAAAAGTAGGGCAAATCTTCAGTAAACTGAAAACGTTTGTGCTGTTAAACGTAAACCATGCAAAGATGTATACAATGGCTAGACAGGAAAAACTGAAATTGAAAGATATTGGCATGATCAGTCAGCCTGTAGGCAACTGTGGCCATATAATACCATTGTTAAACATTCCCAAGAAAATTATCACACTGTAGAGCTCAAGAATCCAGTCACACTGTACCCTTCACTGGATTACACAACTCGTATTGTCACTGAAGCTGTCTTAATGTGTGATATTCACAACTTCAACCTCTCCCCAGGTCACTTAACTTTAACCCATCCCCAGGAAACTTAACTTCAACCTCTCCCCAGATCACTTAACTTTAACCTCTCCCCAGGTCACTTAACTTAACCTCTCCCCAGGTCACTTAACTTTAACCTCTCCCCAGGTCACTTAACTTTAACCTTTCCCCAGGTCACTTAACTTTAACTTCTCCCCAGGTCACTTTACTTTAACCTCTCCCCAGGTCACTTAACTTAACCTCTCCCCAGGTCACTTAACTTTAACCTCTCCCCAGGTCACTTAACTTTAACTTCTCCCCAGGTCACTTTACTTTAACCTCTCCCCAGGTCACTTAACTTAACCTCTCCACAGGTCACTTAACTTTAACCTCTCCCCAGGTCACTTAACTTTAACCTTTCCCCAGGTCACTTTACTTTAACCTCTCCCCAGGTCACTTAACTTAACCTCTCCACAGGTCACTTAACTTTAACCTCTCCCCAGGTCACTTAACTTAACCTCTCCACAGGTCACTTAACTTAACCTCTCCACAGGTCACTTAACTTAACCTCTCCCCAGGTCACTTAACTTAACCTCTCCACAGGTCACTTAACTTAACCTCTCCACAGGTCACTTAACTTAACCTCTCCCCAGGTCACTTAACTTAACCTCTCCACAGGTCACTTAACTTAACCTCTCCCCAGGTCACTTACTTTAACCTCTCCCCAGGTCACTTAACTTTAACCTCTCCCCAGGTCACTTAACTTAACCTCTCCACAGGTCACTTAACTTAACCTCTCCCCAGGTCACTTAACTTTAACTTCTCCCAGGTCACTTAACTTAACCTCTCCACAGGTCACTTAACTTTAACCTCTCCCCAGGTCACTTTACTTTAACCTCTCCCCAGGTCACTTAACTTAACCTCTCCACAGGTCACTTAACTTAACCTCTCCCCAGGTCACTTTACTTTAACCTCTCCCCAGGTCACTTAACTTTAACCTCTCCCCAGGTCACTTAACTTAACCTCTCCACAGGTCACTTAACTTTAACCTCTCCCCAGGTCACTTAACTTAACCTCTCCACAGGTCACTTAACTTTAACTTCTCCCAGGTCACTTAACTTTAACTTCTCCCAGGTCACTTAACTTTAACCTTTCCCCAGGTCACTTAACTTTAACCTTTCCCCAGGTCACTTACTTTAACCTCTCCCCAGGTCACTTAACTTTAACCTTTCCCCAGGTCACTTTACTTTAACCTCTCCCCAGGTCACTTTACTTTAACCTCTCCCCAGGTCACTTAACTTTAACCTCTCCCCAGGTCACTTTACTTTAACCTCTCCCAAGGTCACTTAACTTTAACTTCTCCCAGGTCACTTAACTTAACCTCTCCCCAGGTCACTTAACTTTAACCTTTCCCCAGGTCACTTAACTTTAACTTCTCCCAGGTCACTTAACTTTAACCTTTCCCCAGGTCACTTAACTTTAACTTCTCCCAGGTCACTTAACTTAACCTCTCCCCAGGTCACTTACTTTAACCTCTCCCAAGGTCACTTAACTTTAACCTTTCCCCAGGTCACTTAACTTAACCTCTCCACAGGTCACTTAACTTTAACTTCTCCCAGGTCACTTAACTTAACCTCTCCACAGGTCACTTAACTTTAACCTTTCCCCAGGTCACTTAACTTTAACTTCTCCCAGGTCACTTAACTTAACCTCTCCCCAGGTCACTTAACTTAACCTCTCCACAGGTCACTTAACTTTAACTTCTCCCAGGTCACTTAACTTTAACCTCTCCCCAGGTCACTTAACTTAACCTCTCCACAGGTCACTTAACTTTAACCTCTCCCCAGGTCACTTAACTTTAACCTCTCCCCAGGTCACTTAACTTAACCTCTCCACAGGTCACTTAACTTAACCTCTCCACAGGTCACTTAACTTTAACTTCTCCCAGGTCACTTTACTTTAACCTCTCCCCAGGTCACTTTACTTTAACCTCTCCCCAGGTCACTTAACTTAACCTCTCCACAGGTCACTTAACTTAACCTCTCCACAGGTCACTTAACTTAACCTCTCCCCAGGTCACTTACTTTAACCTCTCCCCAGGTCACTTAACTTTAACCTCTCCCCAGGTCACTTTACTTTAACCTCTCCCCAGGTCACTTAACTTTAACCTCTCCCCAGGTCACTTAACTTAACCTCTCCCCAGGTCACTTAACTTAACCTCTCCCCAGGTCACTTAACTTAACCTCTCCACAGGTCACTTAACTTAACCTCTCCCCAGGTCACTTAACTTTAACTTCTCCCAGGTCACTTAACTTAACCTCTCCACAGGTCACTTAACTTAACCTCTCCACAGGTCACTTAACTTAACCTCTCCACAGGTCACTTAACTTAACCTCTCCACAGGTCACTTAACTTTAACTTCTCCCCAGGTCACTTAACTTTAACTTCTCCCAGGTCACTTAACTTAACCTCTCCACAGGTCACTTAACTTAACCTCTCCACAGGTCACTTAACTTTAACCTTTCCCCAGGTCACTTAACTTAACCTCTCCCCAGGTCACTTAACTTTAACCTTTCCCCAGGTCACTTTACTTTAACTCTCCCCAGGTCACTTAACTTAACCTCTCCACAGGTCACTTAACTTAACCTCTCCACAGGTCACTTAACTTTAACTTCTCCCAGGTCACTTAACTTAACCTCTCCACAGGTCACTTAACTTAACCTCTCCACAGGTCACTTAACTTTAACCTCTCCCCAGGTCACTTAACTTTAACCTCTCCCCAGGTCACTTTACTTTAACCTCTCCCCAGGTCACTTAACTTTAACCTCTCCCCAGGTCACTTAACTTTAACCTCTCCCCAGGTCACTTAACTTAACCTCTCCACAGGTCACTTAACTTAACCTCTCCACAGGTCACTTAACTTTAACCTTTCCCCAGGTCACTTAACTTAACCTCTCCACAGGTCACTTAACTTTAACCTCTCCCCAGGTCACTTAACTTAACCTCTCCACAGGTCACTTAACTTTAACCTCTCCCCAGGTCACTTAACTTAACCTCTCCACAGGTCACTTAACTTAACCTCTCCCCAGGTCACTTAACTTAACCTCTCCACAGGTCACTTAACTTAACCTCTCCACAGGTCACTTAACTTAACCTCTCCACAGGTCACTTAACTTAACCTCTCCACAGGTCACTTAACTTAACCTCTCCACAGGTCACTTAACTTAACCTCTCCACAGGTCACTTAACTTTAACCTCTCCCCAGAAATTCATCTAAAAGACATCGAACAAAAATTCTCGAGTTCCCTGCCCGGAAAATGGAAAGACTGTTGACTTCTCTGTCCAATGAGGCAGGAAAGTTACCTGTAGTGAAGCAGGGACTTTCTAAAATGAAATGAACCGCTGGCTGAAGAAGTCAGGTTAGACTAAGACACAAAACCATACCTACTGGATGGCAGCGGAACGCAACAGTGTCACATAACAAGCAAGAAAGGCGGTGAGCACCACGAGCTAACACCTCCCCTGACATGAATCTCGTCAAAGGTGCTCAATGGCAGGCAGGTGCTCGATCTGTCATTAAGGAAGGTGAGAGGCATGCATAGGATAGAGCACAGTGGAACACCTGCATAAAACTGAATTCAAACAGCAACAGACCATTGGATCTTAACGAGGCTGTTTGTGATGAAAAGAATAGAAACTCATGGACAGATGTGGCAGTAGAAAGACACAGATTTTCTTAAAAGATGAAGACCAGTAAACGTATTGTGTAGCTAAAGAGGTGCAAATAATGTCAGTAGTGGACCTGAAATAAAATACTGATCCAGTCTACGCTTAACTACTATAGTTTGTAAATCATTCCATATATTGACAATACTGTTGAAGAAAATGTACTTCACTTCATTCGTGGTTAAACGTTTGCCCATGAGTTTATTAATTATCCATTACTACGAGTGAAATCAGACGTTAGATCGAGATTACAGAAACCTCTAATGATTCTAAACACTTGTTGGATTACCTCTCAACCTTCCCTTTTCAAAGAAAAATAGACTTAATTCCTTTTGTCGGTTCTCATAGGATTTGTTTCTCAGGCCGGGAATCATCTTGGGAGCTCGACTCTGTATTCCCCATTCTTGTCTTTCTTCAAGTAGGGTGACCAAAACTGAACACAAAATCTAAGGTGGGGACGCACCAGTTAGTTGTGAAGAGAGGATAATTTCCCGAAACGCAAGTTCGAAAATCCTTCCAAAGAACCCAAGAACTTTGTTCGCCCTCTCTAATGTGCGAAGGAGGGCGGATGTGCTAGAAATGAAACGTTTGAGGACAATATGCGGTGTGAGGTGGCTTATTCGAGTAAGTAATGGAAGGGTAAGAGAGATGTGTGGTAATTAAAAAACGATGCGGTTGAAAGAGCTGAAGAGGCTGTGTTGAAATGGTTTCGGATATATGCAGAAACTATGTGAGGTAAGGTTGAAAAGAAGATATATGTGTCAGAAGAGGAGGAAACAAGGAGAGCGGGGAGATGAAACTGGAGATGGAAATACGGAGTAAAAAGATGTTTACTGATCGCAGCCTGAACATGGAGGATGAAGTGTGTGCACGGGATAAAAAGAACTGGAACGATGTGGTATACAGGGGTCATCGTGCTGTCGATGGACTGAACTAAGGCACACATCCATCTTCTAGATGTTACGTGTAATGCACCGCAACCAAACATCAACCAACTCTGGCGTACATTAAGAAAATCCACACTTATCATACCAGTCCATCCCCAAATCATGAAGTACTCTTGATCCAGTCCAATGATATCCCTCATCCCAAATAAAACTTAAACTTACTCATGAGAAACTACTCAAAAATCAGCCACAAACCAACTTCATCCCTGAACAGGAAACTCACTAAAACCTACACAAAACCCATCCAGAAACAACTGCCCACCCATCCTTCAATTTCTGTCCACCCTCCCTTCAATCCCACTCATACAAGCAATACAATTAAAACCTTAGAGAACCCTCATGCTACAGGCTCCGACAACATTTCTAACTTTACGTAAAACACTACACCTGATTTGCAATCCCTGCACCCACAGGTATCTTCAACTACTCCTGGCAATACAACATAACCCCAAACATCTGGAAACTTGCCAACATAATACCAATCCTCAAACCCTCCAAACCACCCGACTACTCCTCCTACCGCCCCATCTTTCTTATATCTTCACTATCCAAACTTGGTGAAAAACTGATCCACAAGAGAATCAACGAAAACATCCCATTCTCAACCACAAACCACTGACCTCACACAACACAAACTAGAACGATTCAAGAGCCACAGCCCCGTCTCGCACAATACTATAGACAATAAACATCAAACAAGAAAGTAACGGTGTCCATCAATTGTTTGCTACTGGTCGCAGCGCAGCCTCGAAGCTGCTGCAATAAAACAAGCACCCTCTGAAACCAGAAATCCTAAGCCAATTATGTACACACAAACACACACACACACACACACACACACACACACACACATATATATATACATAATATATATATATATATATATATATATATATATATATATATATATATATATATATATATATATATATGGGTAAGTTTGAAGGAATTAGTCGTTCCAACAATGTTATATGGCTGCAAGGCGTGGGATATATAGAGGGTTGTGAGGAGGAGGGTGAGTGTGTTGGAAATGAAACTTTGAGGACAATATGTGGTGTGAGGTGGTTTAATCGACTAAGTAATAAAAGGGTAAGAGGGATGTATGGTAATAAAAAGAGTGTGGTTGAGAGAGCAGGAGAGGGTGTATTGAAATGGTTTGGTCACATGGAGAGAATGAGTGAGGAAAGACTGACAAAGAGTGTGAGGTGGAGGGAACGAGAAGTGGAAGACCAAATTGGAGGTGGAATGATGGAGTAAAAAAGATTTTGAGCGATCGGGGCCTGAACATACAAGAGGGAGAAAGGCGTGCAAGGAATAGAGTGAATTGGAACGATGTGGTATATCGGGGTCGACGTGCTGTCAATGGATTGAACCAGGGCATGTGAAGCGTCTGGGGTAAACCAAGGAAAGTTTTGTGGGGCCTGGATGTGGAAAGGGAGCTGTGGTTTCGGTGCATTACACATGACAGCTAGAGACTGAGTGTGAACGAATGTGGCCTTTGTTGTCTTTTCCTAGCGATACCTCGCGCGCGCGTGGGGGAGAGGGGTGCCATTTCATGTGTGGCGGGGTGGCGAGGAGAATGGATGAAGGCAGCAAGTATGGATATGTACATGTGTATATATGTATATGTCTGTGTGTGTATATGTAAGTATAATTCGAAATGTATAGGTATGTATATGTGCGTGTGTGGGCGTTTATGTATATACATAAGTATGTAGGAAGGTTGGGCCATTCCTCCGTCCGTTTCCTTGCGCTACCTCGTTAACGTGGGAGACAGCGACTAAGTATAAGAAGAAATATAAAAAACAATATATATATATATATATCTATATATATATATATATATATATATATATATATATATATATATATATATATATATATATATATATATATATATAAAGTGTGTGTGTGTGTGTGTGTGTGTGTGTGTGTGCATGCTGGTCCTTCATACACCAACTATATAAATGCACCGACAGAAAAACAGAAAATTCCAGGAAGGCATTATGAAATACCTAATAACACCAGGTACGGCGGGCTGGTGAAGGCGGGGTGGGGGCCGCTCTTCCCCTACAGGGAACGAGAGAAGGACAAGCCCTAGAGGGCTCCGGGGGGGTGGCCTACCCACCGGCCGAGCAGACCCACCTTAATCATATTATCATTCTGTCTGCTCCAATAGTCGATGAAGTCCCTCCTCTGAGACGGGATCCAGGGCCCCGGACGTTCTACCCCCACATCCCCCAAAACAAGTTTAGTTGTTGAACACGACGGTGCAACCCTTGAGCGAGACGGTACGACCCTTCAGCGCGACGGTACGACCCTTGTGGGCAAAGGTACGAACTGTGGGTCTGATGACCCAGCCCTTCCTTCATAACGATATTTTGGCCTATGACCTGACCGACAAGGGTCAGGCTTACGTAAGACTAGACCATCGCAGTAAAGGGTCGTAACGGACGTGTCCGGGGTCGTAAGGACGTGCTCAAGAGGATCATGCCGCTTCGAGCCGTGACACATTCTCCGTCAAGAACTTACAGTTTAAAATACCTTACCTGCAGGGGAAGCGGCCGCCGTCCATGTCAACACTACTCCCTCCCTGACACACGTCTTACCTGCCAAGGAGAAAAAAGAATCTTTGAAAATTATTGCCTTACTAAATTACTGTCTAGCTCACAAACGAAGTGTTTCTACGATAGCTAATATAAATTCTAGACTAAATAAAAGGCAACACCTACACCTAAAAGCATAAATAATCCATATATAAATATTATGGAAAAAAACATCTTTTTAAATCCACATTGAATGAAAACAAGTGAAATTAAGCCTATTTATGGAGTGCCATTCAGGAGTTGATAAACTGGGCGTCTGGCAGCCCTGATAACCAGACCTGTTGTGTCCATCAAATACTGGCTAACATTTTCCTTGGCTTGTCAAAAGAAAAGTCTCGACTTCAACAAACTATCTCGCTCTTACTTAAATCTAAAGTGTTAGCAGGAGCGACAGTGGTGATATAATCATTCATTATAGGATTACGTATTGTCACGATCATATATCATATAAAATCTGGTACGTTAAAATAATATCACAACTATAGGATCTTATTCACTTTCCAGTATATGTGTGTGTGTGTGTGTGTGTGTGTGTGTGTGTGTGTTTAAAGGAGGGGTTTGCGTCAGCCTCGCCGCAAAAACGGCAATTCGATAGCTTAATTCTGAGCGAGGAGCGAGTGGTGGGTGTGTGGTAGCTTGATTCTTGAAGTCGTAGCGGTAGCTTGCTGGTATAACTCTGGCCAGGAATATTAACTACGTGACCGCTGATCTGAATTCTAACTGGCTAGTGTCCTGTTGCTGATGAGTGGTTACTGCAGCCTGGTTATCCTTCAAACAGGTACACAATTTTGTCTGGAATGATCGCTTCCAGGAGTACTCCAACTACAGACCTTAAGCTAATCGGTCGATAATTTACGGTCGGCGACTTATCATCTTTGAATATCGGTGTTACGACGGCAATTCGTCAATTTGGAACTTTTGCCGAGGGCGTCGGTGTGGGGAGGAGGAGCTACGCCAGGCAGAGCACCTGGGAGCAACACCAATGCCAGCTGCATCCTCTTCTTGTTGAGCTACTACATGTGTGTGTGTGTGCGGAGAGCAAGTGGAACAGTGAGGAGGAGCCTGTGTTCCTGAGAGCTGGATCTCGATTCTCTATTGGAGCAGCTTTCAGTCCAGTCCCCATGAAGTGGTGGACTGGAAGAGTTCATGGAGACCGCACTGGAAAGTCTTGGCTGAAAGAAGCTGTAGGTCGGGAGAATGAGTTGCAGTATGAAGTGTGGTGACTTGTGGTCTCAGAACGAGTCGGGAGGCGACTGAAGGGGGTTGATTTCTTCAGCACCTGAACGGACGCGTAATGAGCTGTCAGAGCGTAATTCATGTGGATGGTCCCCCCTGGTTGTAATTCATATTAAAGTTCACTCACCAAATGTACATTATCAGAAAATCTAGCGAGAGTTTTTGCAATCTTTATGGATGATTATTAAATGTTTATATATTATTATCTTTAATGTTCCATCAATCAGTAGTTATACACTCGATTAGAATACGTTTTTTATCTGGTGTAGTGGTTTATCATTTGTCTCATTTTCCCTTTAATATTGTTATACATTATTTGGTTTTCAGCTGTTTATTCATTAGTAAAGTTCCTGTACACGGTTCGTATACCTGGTAATGTGTAAACAGATTAGGAGTCATCTGCCATTATGACAGGCGTGTCATTACCCAGCAAAGCTGGAACACCGGCCGACCTGCCAAGCTTAAGATATCTTTGTCTCGATGAATAAGTCTATAATGTGCTGTGTGGGCAGAGCGTCAGCTGCCTCAGGATTTAAACCGACTCGGTGTATGTAACTGTCTATGACCTTTAACTCTGCCACCATTCACACGGTATGGATCACGTGTAGGTGGGTGAGGGCCTACAGCTGATGTATCTATTGTTCCAGGAACAACTGCTAAGCCACGGAGAGAGAGAGAGAGAGAGAGAGAGAGAGAGAGAGAGAGAGAGAGAGAGAGAGAGAGAGAGAGAGAGAGAGAGAGAGAGAGAGAGGACCATGGCGAGGACCAGCAGCTGACACGTCTCCTGCCCTACCCTACTTGGAGAGTAGTGAGGGAGGAGGAAGCGTCTCGAGCCTCTCACAGCTCGGGACCCTTCATCAATTACCTCGTGTACCACGGTAAATCTCTCCCACACTACCAGTGAAGGTTTTTATCTATTCATTTGTCAACTATGTGGAGTGGTGGAATACCATGTACAGCCACACCTCCAAACTCACACACTAAATAACTACTACTACGCAGGCCTTAATGGTAAGAGAGGCTACCTCTAAAACCTGTGACAGGATGGATGTAGGTATGCGAGGAAGTGGGACGTAGAGAGACGGATGTGGTACGTGAACTGCGTATCCAAAGGATATCGAAGGTAAGGTTGGCAGGAGGAGGTCAATCGTATGCAGCACACACGACATACTTTCCCTCATGCTTTCTCAAAGCACCAACCGACATGCGAAATGGATTCAATCTTAATTCTAAATAACTGTTAATCCCTTACGGTGAGGTGCCAGCTTCACGGGCAACAGTTTGGTCCTTATGCATAAAGTTCCTCCATCCACGTTGATCCTCTCCCACAAAGGTCTCATTAACCTTCATAATACGATCAGTCTCACACACACCCTTACCGTTTAACTACGTTAATCAGAACTACCCAAACCGCCGCGTGTGTAATCATCGTTCATACAACCACTCTTCCTTCATACATACCTTCCACATACATACTGTTCCATCTCCACTCTCCACCGCATCCTTCCCCTCATCATCGCCCCCAATATCCAAGCTCATCTTTCCTCGTTAAAATTTCCTATATAATGGCTCCCTCTCCCACAAGCCTACTCTGCGCCCATCCCACCTCTAATCCTGTCGAACCAAAACCCATAATCTCTTTACGTCATCACCACTAATAAGTTTCTTAGAGTACTCTCATCGCCTCCTACTAGCTTCATCCCTCGTAAATAATCACCCAGACTTTCCAAGTACACCCACACTGCTTATTCAGACCGTAGCACTCGCCTCCTTCTTAAGAAGTACCTTAAAATTTTCACTAATTTTCACTAAATTATTTTCACTCGGTGATCATCATAAGCCCTCAATTTCATTCATACGCACGTAACGTTCCCCTTTCCTAATTCTTTGCCATCTTCATTATATATTCCGATGACCTTTTGTTCTCTACGTGCTGAAATTTCTAACGAATTCTCATTAACCCGTTCCCTAACATCACTCCATCAAGTTACTCATTTCTCAACTTATCTCACCTTACCTTCCTCTCCCAGGAATATCTCCTATCTTCATTTGGATTCCTGTAACCCTTAGGAAGCCGGCCACGTCCACCATGTGGTGCCACAGGTCATATAGTATGATGCTGTGTGTGTGTGTGTGTGTGTGTGTGTGTGTGTGTGTGGTCAGCGTCTTCATAGGGGTAACTGCATCGTAGGTACGAGGTGTCTGGTGATATGTTGCAATAGCGCTTGTAATGCTGGAGCAAAAAGTGGTGTCCAGAACGCAGACAAGAATTAATACCTTGTACATGTCTTGGGGAATGTAGTTTCTTCTGGTTGGGTGTACGTCTGGTGGGGTGGTGCTTAACACCGGGTCGGAAGGGCTCTTCTTCAGTGCAGGTGTCTCATCATTTCTGCATTTGTGGAAGGGCAGAATCGGTGAGTGTAAGTTTCCGAAATGTATGGCAAGAGTTAACATCAGAATAGTATTCAAACAAAAAAAAAAATCTATTTCTTTTCCCAAGTTCAAAAGAAGTTATTCCTAGGGAATTACACTCGTCTAATGTTTGCCTGTACAACAACAGTAATACTTGATATGTCGGCAAGACGAAGCGACACAGGACAGGCATCCACAAACGAGGGCGCCGATCAGTCACAACCGAACGACCAAATTGCTAAACCGCTTTTCTCAGCGATGATACGTAATCACTTTCCCGAAACTGACCTCAAAATGTCGGCGGCGTGTTTGTGATGGCCGGAAGCTCCAAGAACAGAGAACTGTGAACAGATTAACAGAAAAAAAAACTTTCTCGTATGTCTTGTCATAAGATAATTAGAACACAACAACGTAGCTGCCATCGTAAGGTTTTCAAACTTACATAGTTATAATGCAAAAGCTCAACAGTTACCATGAACATATCAATCATTACTAACTGCTCTAAGAGCTATCAGAAAAAGGGTCTGAAACAGCTGGTGTGGGTTGTTTACCATGGAATCTCCAAGAAGACGCCGAGGCGCAACCCCCACTACCGTACGCACCATCTTTATATACCCCTCCACCCCATCTTCCCTCATGTCTGCCTCACACCATCCTCCCTTCCTCATTACTCACACAAATCATCCCAGTTCCCCACCGATTCCCTCTCCTTCACACCCTACCTCCTTCCTCCCGAGCTTTTCTCCTCCTTTATACTGTTCCTCCCTTCTGCCCTTCTCATCCCCTCTCCCATACCTATACTTTCCTGTCGCTTACACCTATCATCTTTCATTTCCATTTTCTTTCTTCCCAACACCCTCTCTCCGTCCATTATCATTCCATTATCTCTATTCCTCCTCCTCCTCCTTGATCTCTCCCTTCACTATCTCTCTCTAGTATAACGTTCCTACTTGGCTCCTCCAACACCTCCCTCGACCTGACACAACCTCGCCATTCCCCTGTGGTACTTATTCAAGTGCTATGAATTCTTACCTAACTATAATGCAGTAACAGGACAGTGTACACGAAACATATGCAAAGCGTACAAGAAACTAACAAACACATACAAATGATGTCAATGGCACTACTAATGAACTCCACGTACAGTAATCAGTGACACAGTATGCAGACAGCATAACGTTATTACGAAATTTCCATGCAGTAATTACAAACAATATATTAGCCAATGATTATGATGGCATGATTAAATAACAACAGTATTATCGTCGCAGCACGTATAAGAAAAATAAAGATCACATGCATGTACCACTTCTGCTGAGCAAAAAAAGATAATCTAGGCAAAACTATGAAAGAATATTATCTTTACATCACACCAACAACATATAGAATATCCAACCATCACTGTAATGGCCGCAGTTCACGTTCGACGTCACTCTCCAACTCACACACCCGACTACCTCGATAACTGGCATCCAGAATATTTACAGAATATTAGTTCCTGCAAATCACCCTATCGCACACACGTAACTTGGTTGAATATTCTTACCTCCTAACTCGGTCAACACAACGTGAAACTTTCGAAATATACGGAAGCTAAGCTAAGCTACTCCTAAGAAAACTTGGCAGGACCGGCCGGACAACACACAAGCAGTCAGTATTCCTACGCCCTAACCTCGTGAACTACCCTACTATTCGTCCCCACTAGTACCACATGCCAATAAACAATCAATTTGATTCCTTGGACTTATTGATGTAAAATGAGAAGCGCCCGCCATCAACCACGGAGAAATCGCTATGGAGTCACTGGGAACTACTTATTGTCTCCTTCCTCTTTCACAAACCAAGCTCACCTTCCTTCCTCTATCTATGTCTTACGAAGAAAATCTTGAAGTCTACTATTACCTCTAAACAATTAAACACGTAAAATAAAAATAAGAAGACGAGAATTCTCTTAAAACACTCTTGATCACAGAATTGTTTTCTAATAAATAACAAGTAGTTTCAGGTAGAGTGTGACACACAGGACATGGTGTGATTTGCATGACTGAACGCTGACTTTCAGTAAAGGTACGTATCCAATTTACTTAATGACGTACGTTATCGAGCAAAATGTGGAAGAAAATTAGGAGCAAAATGTTAACTGAAAAATCTATATCGATTACTCGTGTCAATATAATTTCTGGAATATTATTATAATACTGAGTACCTCGCACTAAATTCATTAATCGCTACTAGCAGGAAAATATGTAAAATTCCATTTTCAATTAACCCTGCAGACATCAAGTTAAGCACTATAAAACTAAAAACTATTTAGCTGAATTAATTCCAATCAACGTCATTTTGAGTTGTATTGTGACGAGTAACTGCAGTGGATGATACTAGCAACAGCGGAAACAGGCTTAGATACGAGTATATTGTACAACATGATGGAACAAATCTGTTATATAATCATAAGTACAATGATCTTACATCTTTTACCTCAGTTCACTGGTTCCCAACATACATATATATACATACAATTCAATTTTCTCTGAAATAACATTCCTAACGTACATATACAGATACAGTTCACTTTGTCTGAATAATATATGTGTATCTATTATATCCATTTATCCTGTAGCAGTCAAGACAGTGATTTACTGACAGCGCGAGAACAATGAATCCAATATTTGGTTCTTCCCAATGACGCAGTAAACCAGCCTCTGCACATGGTTTACAGTAAACCAGAAGCGTTTCATGCCATGTTATGGATACAATTAAACGTAACGAAACCCAAACAATTGCACAGACTGAATATCCGGGTTGGTGCATTCTCATAATTACCCGTTACGTAATATCAATATTGACGAAGTTCGCATCGACCAAAAAAAAGAATGTGAAAATACAGACAGGTTTTAATACATTCGATGTAGTCTATCTAATCCAGGATACATTTCAGATGTACCAGGATACGTGAGGAAAGTTACAGGGATATGGTTGCCGACTAATGTTTTTTTCCCCCCCCTACAGCACCAAATACCTGAGGCGACAACATTCTCTACCAGAGGCATAATACGTCAGAGACAGACTGATAACGGGTGTATGCACAATCAACCAGAGGCACAATAATATGTCATCAAATCACACACTCGAGGACTTCCGAGATGACTTTTTATCTTAAAACGTCGTTTCTCATCTGGTTTCAGAGCGCATGAATCATACTAAGAGACTGAAGGAAAACGAATGTAGACCACCAGTCAATTGACGAGAACTGATTATGAGACACTTGTCTGGCTGTATTCAAATGAACGGTGAGAAGTCGAAATTTCAGTTAGGACACGAACATATTTTGACAATTCCACCATGTTTTGCTGGGTGTGTTCAAAGGCCAGGATATATATGTGGGAGGGTACATCCTCTGGTTTCAAGTCCATATAGTGACATTATATATGACTGCAGGAAGCCGGTTATAAGCGGTTAAGAAACATGAACATAAAAACCTTGAAGGAAAATGCATTTTGGAAAGACACACGAAAGAAAGTGTTAGAAACTTCAAGTAAGAAGAATATAATCTGTTTTTTCTTGCTCGTGCTGTGGAAATGCTCTTATATTCGCCAGTTATTACATACGCTAGAACTTATATATGCCAGAACTGCCTTGCGCTAGACCTAAGTTTCCACAAGGTGATGAAGCCCAGGAATAATACTGTGCATAATGACCACCAACATGAACCGTGGAAGTTCTTTACTATTAGAGATACACACTATTTGTTTAGTTCTTGTGAGGCAGAGGTAAGAATATTTCTCCAAGGAGACAAATTGGGAGGTGACGTAAAAGAATGAATGGATAAATTTGATGAATCAGTCGATGCTAACCCAGTATCAGTATAATTTGTTTAGCAATCAAAAATCATATAAAATGGCAATGTCATGCTCCCAATAATTTAACTAAATGAATGTTAAACTATAAATTAATAACTACCGCTATGTGTTACATGTAATTGCATTATAATCACTTTATCATTATAACACATTTTATTCATTTCTATTATAAACGATGGACAAATATTTGGGAGATATTAAATAGCCGTGACATCATCTGATGAATATAACTGATCATATACTTACCTACATTCTATATCATATACACACTTTATAAAACTATCATATAAATATTATACACAAGTTTTATACCCACACACATCGTACAAGTGAGTGTTGACACATGACCAAGTTTATCGTTACTCATTCCATGATCCGTGCATGCTCTTACCTGCCTGCCTGTCTCTCCGCTTACTCGAACGTAAATGATCCACCATTGTTGCTCGTCTGTGATTTCTTCTACTCGGCTTAAGCATCAACAATCTGTCCTGAATGGCGGCCACAGTGCGTGATTCTATTTCTATATATATCTTTCACCTTTTTTTTATCATTCATATGGTCTGAGCAAGCAGTATATAATTAGCATAATTTCTATGTAATTGTTATTCGAGTGCTATCATCCGCCTAACAAAATTCCACTTTATATGGTTTCATGAATAGAAATTAGAATTTCAGGTCCCGGGGGTTGGATTCCTAGCTATATAATTGAGCCACTAACACCTGCTGATGTCTTCGTGGGTCTCCTACCCGCACAGCCAACCCAGGCTGCTGGGTTGGCTCGCTGATCACCTAAGCTGTTGGAGGGCGCGGCCCGCAGGCCCACGTCAGCTCCGAAGCCTGGCTGGTCATGTACACTTTGTAAATACTATCCAGTGCCCACTTGAACTACATCTCAGTCTAACACTGTATGCCATAAAATGCCTCCTTAAAAGGGATCGATATGATAAGGTTGATAATCCTGAGCATAACCACGATAATGTCAGCCCGATCCAACGGAAACTATCAATATGGACGACAATACAGGTGTTTACAACGATGAAGACGCCTTATTATTGTCTATGGGAGCGACAATCAAGAGGATTCTACACCACATTCATGTCATCACCCATAATCTCCACGTTCCTGAGCCTGTACATTGCTTACTTATTGTTGGATATCTTAAGCTTTTTCATATAACTCTCCTGCTTCACCCGGGCCCATCCTGCCACCCAGTCACCTCCGTCCTACCATCGACCATCATCACACCATCGAACTTGCACCATACCAACAACCACACTTGCAACATCCCAACAACCACACTTGCAACATCCCAACAACCACACTGGCAACATCCCAACATCAAACTTGCAATATCCTACCATCACACTAGCCACAAATTACGCACAGCACCCCCGTCCCCCTCTGCAAGTCTTCCCCGGCTGGGGAAGCAGAAGCCTCACCACGTCTGATTCTAAACACTTCTGTCAAACAGTTTTGTCAGCAGTGCAGGTGGGAGCGTCGGCTGGTCGGTCTCCAGCCTCCCACACACCGTCAATATCAGACGATTTTCCGAGCCACGTTTACTGCACATAAAGATTATGTTGCCTTGGTAGTAAACGTTTGCCTCGGTGTTTCAAGCTACGATCGTCAACACTGAAGGAATCATTCTTTTCCTGAACATAACAATATTCGAAGACGTAGAGAGAGTACTGGCATACGAGAGACATAGTGTGTCCACATGGCCAGAATTAGTCATGTGTATATATTGACCTATGTTTAATTCTTCCCTGCGTGTTGTGCGGATGACCTCAAATGGTGACGTTCCATGAATTCACTTGCCAACTTGTTTCATTCGTCAGCTCTCTACGGACGCGTTACGTTTATGTGGTTGGCATCACGTCTCGTAGATTATCACCTGAACTTATATATTTCTTTATCTCCTCTTTATCTACCACAACTTTCCACTCATTCACCTCTTTACCAAATTGACGTCCTCACTGTCAGCCTCTGGATAGAATGCAACTCAAAGTCTTCCAAATGTGACAAAACGTAATCATGATTCTCTAAATCTAACGGAATGGAAATCTAGTTTTCTTAATCTGACAGAATGTAGGCCGAGGTTGCTAATCCACGAGAATGCAAATCTAGCTATCTTAAGTTGGGGTGAATGCAAGTCTACTTTTCCATATCAGAGGAAATGCGAGTCTAACTTTCCTAATCATGTTTAAGCCCAATTTGCTCTGTTATATTACTCACTAAGACATACGAAAAAGAAGTCATGGTCGTCCTTGGCACGCGTCATATCCACATTATGGTTATCATTTATTCTTTATCTATGTTATCCTCTTATATCTTTTCTATATTCTCCTCCATCTCGTAGCCATACCGCCTGATATTACTGAGTTACACGAAACAAACAGGAAGGAGCGAGAAACATCCACTGGCCATCATGACTACAATTTTCTTCATCTAGTCTAGAAGCCTCGTTTTCTATGCATTGTGGCTTCTCTTTCCGATATCTTCCCTTTTTCCCTCTGACAAATCTACGTTTCCACAATCGTACGACCACTTTTCTCCCCAATGGATGGCCATGTCCACTTTATATGGTGGACAAGCTTAATGTAATTCATGGGGCCCAATTTCGTCAATCTCATGACTATATTTTGCCTACCTTATGCCTATGTTTCGAAATCTCATACACCTGTTTCGACTGCATTAAGGAATGTTTGTCTACATGCTGCTTTCCTGCGCAAGGAGTCCTTTTTTTTTCTATCTTGATAAGCCTCCTGCAGCGCTTCGGATGCCTGCCACGTCCAATGGTTTCTCTGAACTGTGATGAAACAATTTTCTTCGTAAGCGACGCTCTAACCTGATGTAAACCACGTCTATAACACACGTCAAGCTTTACTTAGTAAACATTCTTTTTACAGAGATGGCTATGATGAACAAATTCTTACAAGGACGTTCAGTATGCATGGTCACTGCAGTCAACAAGATACGGGCATTCCAAGTGACCCTTGATTTATGGGTCTCACGAGTAAGTCGTGGAAAGATCTCCAATTTCATCCTGAAGTGGAGGTCGCTAGAAGCGGAGGAGGAAGAAGAAGAGGAAGAGGAGAAGCAGAAAGTCAATGTTCAAACCTTGATCATCATGACAGGTGAGATCATTTTGCATTAGTCAGATCTGGAAGAAAAAAAAAAAAGGCGTCTGATGGGTAAAGCTGCAGAGACACAATATGAACCGTAGATCCAGAGCCCGTCCAGAGAGCCTATGGAAATGATCGCCGACGATCGACCTATCAAGGGAGAATCTGTGGAATTAATAACACTCTCCTCGAAGATGTCTTTCACGATCAAGATCTGGATGAACTCTGGACGGCCAATATGGTAGAGTACCCCGAGCTATCACGCCATGTACTTGAAGCCCTCCTCTCGATCGTGAGTAATTGCCTCAGCGAGGCAGACTTTCCACTCTTGTGAACACACAATACAGAGCCTAGGAATTACCTCGACTGCCATCATGGAGTGCGCCTGGCGCCTCAATACACGCTTCATCGTCTTAACAGCTCACCAGCAGAGTACAAAAGCACCAGCTTGACTGATTTGATTAGCTTCTGGTTGGTGTGATCCGATATCAAGTTCATCCGAAATGGAAGTAAGTCATTTTGGTTCATGAATGTACTGTCAATTTAGATATATAAAAGGTTTCTTGTTTAGTTTCTCACATTAATACAAAATGGACAACCATATTTTGGTTCCGCAATAAAGTGCCAAATTGAAAAACAAATATATTTTGGACATTCATCCATTCATCTTTTTCAATGTAAATAATATTAAGGTGTGAATACATGAACGGAGGTGAATGTGATCACTGAGTGTGTCAGCTAATAATGTTTCAGTACCGCTCTTATGTGGTACCATGATCCTCTACAGAGTTGCCATGCTCCAACTACAGTATTGCCAAGCTTCTCTAGTGTTGCCAAGCTCCATCAACAGTACTGCCATGCTTCTCAACAGTGTTACCATGCTCCATCTACTCTCTACGACGTGGCCATCCATGCCCCCACTGTTATGTTGTCATGCTTCCTCCCTATCATCTGGCAATGTTCCATACTTCTGGTTCTCGTTGTCCCTCTGTATGTCCCGCTAACCTCCGCCTCCGTCACCTCCCTCATTGTGCGCCACTTCCCTCTGCCAACGTGACCATCCGTGTCCCCTAACGTGTGACCCATCCATTTTCTTCGTTTTGCTGTCGTTCGTTTTCTATATTTTGTGTCCCTGCTCCCTCATGATGTTACCATATTTCCATCATCTTTTATCCAGAGTTCCTCATGATGTTATCTTTCCCATTATCTTTAGGCCGCGCTTCTTCGTACTCATAAACTCATTAACTAACGACCATGTTCCCCTATGACGTAACCATTTCCATTTAACTCATGACCATTTTACCTTCACACTCCAGCCGTATCTCCGCCCTTGGGTGGGGTGTGTGGACGTATCTTGTATCCTGCGGGTGACAATTCATTTTATTCGCGACGTGTAATTTGCGTTCGTCAAGCACCAGTGATGCTTGTGAAAGAGCCGTTCAACGCCCACCCACTGCACGCAACGCGTCACATGTCAATAATTTTTTACAACTACCCGTAAATATTCCGGTAAAATTGTCGGTGCCTTTAGTGCTGATGGGATCATGAACGAGTGACGACACCTCGTCTCTGTGGTTACAGCGGGCTGTTTATAACGTTATAACCCGCACTCATTGGTCAACAACAGGTCCCGCCTGAGGCTGGACCAATCAGCATGCCTGCTTCTTGTAACGCCTAAGTCTACTGGTTTATCATTACAAGCCATCTCAGTCTCGGCCAATCAACACGGCTCTATACTACAACGACCAAACCCACTGGTTAAGACAAGTCTTAAACTCAGTTTCGGTCAATCAGCTGTTGCACTAAGTACATACAACCAGAACAGAACAATCAGCTGTTGCACTAATTACATACAACCCGAGCACTCAATCAGCTGTTGCACTACATACAGTAACCCGAACATCGACCACAAACTTTTCCTTAGTACCGCCAAATAATAAAAGTTCACACTTCTCTAAAAAGTAGAAAGAACATTTACACGAACACCTGGTGTAGAATATTAGGAAAACACCACTGGGGAAGCGTTAATGTTATTTCCCTGAAGAACTTCCATTCCAGTGGTCCATAAACCGTGAAAGTCGCCCCTGTTATGGCCGGCCGTAGGAGACAGTTCTCACTGTATCGTTAGTAACGTTCCTTCTCCCGTGAGATGAGCTGACCAAATCACGGTCCACCGCGTTAGCTGCTCAGCCACTGGCACCACCGTTATCAAAGACGCTCGGCCCATTCGAAGCCCCGTCGGAACGGGAGAGCATCAGATACTGGGATTTGAGATTGGGATGGGGAGATGGGACACCCTGGGATTGGAGGAAGACAATATCCTGGTAATAGACGGTGGGATGAAGGAACAGGATATCCTAATGGTAGGTGAGAGGGACGGGATACCCTGGGATTGGGATTGGAATGTGGAATAAAGATACACTAGGAACGGAGGACGGTGGAATGGGGAAACGAGACATCCTGGGATGGGAGGTTGGGGTAAGATACGGGATATCGTAGGATTGGATGGCGGGAAGGGGAAGACAAAATTCGCAGGCATGAGGCAATAGTGTGACCATTCAAACCATAATGTGTAAGTGGAAGGTCGGGGCAGAAAATGGGAGAATGAAGCGCTAGGATAAGGTGAAGGAAAGAGCGCTAGGATAAGGTGAAAGAAAGAGCTCTAGGATAAGGTGAAAGAAAGTGCTAGGATAAGGTGAAAGAAAGAGCGCTAGGATGAGGTGAAAGAAAGAGCGCTAGGATAAGGTGAAAGAAAGAGCGCTAGGATAAGGCGAAGGAAAGGCGCTTGGATAAGGTGAAGGAAAGAGCACTAGGATAAGGTGAAGGAAAGAGCGCTAAGATAAGGTGAAGGAAAGAACGCTAGGATAAGGTGGAGGAAAGAGCTAAGCTGCCCGTATGATGAGACTGCTGTCCAAACACTCGTGTCTCTCTGATGACAGTATAAATCAACACGAAATATCAATAAAAGTAACTAAGCAAAGCGCTAGAAATTGGAAAAACTGGTGTTTCGCCCAGCGACAGCAGCGGATCAAACAGAAAAATAACATCGCTAGTGAATGACAGGCCAGTGTAAACCAGGACGCCAAACTGGCCAATTTAGTTCACAGACCACCTGAACCCTTCAATTCCATCATTTTCTTTTCTTTTATCTTATCTTTCTTCTTAATTCTTCTTAAGTAAATGTTCATAAACAGAGAAGTCTACCTTCTGCGCCTCCTGAAGGCTATCTAGCTAGCACCAGCAACCGTGCCGCCACCCTTCCTCACACAAACAGACGAGGCCCTGTGGCCAGAGCGCTGGAGGGATCCCAACACCAGGGCGACACTCTCCTGACGAGGCTGTCATCAGCACCCAGACCCAGCCGTCCGTCCTTCACTGCCACAGAGGAACAATGGCTGACAACCATCTTCCTCAACATGTTTTCACCTATAGCTTCACACGGGAAAATGCTCTCTCTCTCTCTCTCTCTCTCTCTCTCTCTCTCTCTCTCTCTCTCTCTCTCTCTCTCTCTCTCTCTCTCTCTCACTAAGCAAATACTACAGATCTGGGCTGTCTAGTTTCCCCTTTCCGGTGCAAGACGGCTTTTCTCTCTCCGCCTCACGCACATGTGCGTTATACTGTTATACAATCTCACATACGCACACTTTCCCGTCTCCCTCATAACAACGAACAAGTAACACACTACTAATTTCCGTTATCTCTTGGCTTTCCTGCGCCTAGCGCTTGCCCGGTCCAATGGTAAAACCACGTCTTCGGTACTCGGAAATAATCTATCAAACTGGGAGGAATACTTACCTGCTACTAGCAACATGAGTTTTCGTGACCAGACCATGTTTTGACCACGCTTAACGACCAGGCCACACCATACGTGCTAACCCCACCACACACACACACACACACACACACACCAGAGACATGTAGAGCTGCTGGGGATAGTCCAAATGACGGACAACATCAAAGCACCAGAGAAAAAAAAGACCGGAGCTCTACAGAGAAGACTGCAGCAAGACCCTCAAACATCAAATGACTTGGGGACAAGAAGGAGCCTGATTACAGCACTGAAGTCCCTTGATCCTTGTGAGGACCTGGGCATAAAGTAATTCTTCCTGAAGGGGAAGAACTGTTCATTCACACGACAAAGGAAGAACCTAGCAAGCAGGAGTCTGTAAATATGAGAAAACGCATGTCTGGAGAAAACTCGTTCGAGCAACCGATAAATGGAACGAGTTAAGCGAAGCGGTGAGTGGAGATTAATGATAACTTTAACCCCCCAAGAGGACGTGCGACCCTTGCCTATCATGGCTCAGTCCTGGGAAAGACCCTAACGAATCAGGTCACAGGACTCTGACCGTTCGTGGGGTTATTTCAAAGACCTGGTCATCAGACCTTGGGGCTTAACGTCGTGTTCAAAGGCCATACCATCTTGTTCAAGGGTCGCACCGACGTGTTCAAGGGTCGCACCGACGTGTTCAAGGGTCACACCGACGTGTTCAAGGGTCGTAACGTCGTGTTCAAGTGCTTCCAATGTTGTGAAACAGAAAATGACATAAAGATAGCGAGAAAAAATCCCTCACCACAAACTAGTACAGGTTTATACTTACGCACGTACACATACTGGTACACACACATGAGTTCGAATCCTCGGCGTGGCAATTGGCCTACATCCAACCAAGGTGTTCATTCTCCGCTCGAGGCTTGTCGATATATATATATATATATATATATATATATATATATATATATATATATATATTTTTTTTTTTTGCTTTGTCGCTGTCTCCCGCGTTTGCGAGGGAGCGCAAGGAAACAGACGAAAGAAATGGCCCAACCCACCCCCATACACATGTATATACATACGTCCACACACGCAAATATACATACCTACACAGCTTTCCATGGTTTACCCCAGACGCTTCACATGCCCTGATTCAATCCACTGACAGCACGTCAACCCCGGTATACCACGTCGCTCCAATTCACTCTATTCCTTGCCCTCCTTTCACCCTCCTGCATGCTCAGGCCCCGATCACACAAAATCTTTTTCACTCCATCTTTCCACCTCCAATTTGGTCTCCCTCTTCTCCTCGTTCCCTCCACCTCCGACACATATATTCTCTTGGTCAATCTTTCCTCACTCATTCTCTCCATGTGCCCGAACCATTTCAAAACACTCTCTTCTGCTCTCTCAACCACGCTCTTTTTATTTCCACACATCTCTCTTACCCTTACGTTACTTACTCGATCAAACCACCTCACACTACACATTGTCCTCAAACATCTCATTTCCAGCACATCCATCCTCCTGCGCACAACTCTATCCATAGCCCACGCCTCGCAACCATACAACATTGTTGGAACCACTATTCCTTCAAACATACCCATTTTTGCTTTCCGAGATAATGTTCTCGACTTCCACACATTCTTCAAGGCTCCCAGAATTTTCGCCCCCTCCCCCAACCTATGATCCACTTCCGCTTCCATGGTTCCATCCGCTGCCAGATCCACTCCCAGATATCTAAAACACTTCACTTCCTCCAGTTTTTCTCCATTCAAACTCACCTCCCAATTGACTTGACCCTCAACCCTACTGTACCTAATAACCTTGCTCTTATTCACATTTACTCTTAAATTTCTTCTTTCACACACTTTACCAAACTCAGTCACCAGCTTCTGCAGTTTCTCACATGAATCAGCCACCAGCGCTGTATCATCAGCGAACAACAACTGACTCACTTCCCAAGCTCTCTCATCCCCAACAGACTTCATACTTGCCCCTCTTTCCAAAACTCTTGCATATATATATATATATATATATATATATATATATATATATATATATATATATATATATATATATATATATATATATATATATATATATATATATATATATATATATATATATAAAGTTAAGAGACTGGGCGACACGAGTGTAAAACCGCCCCTACATGATCAATATTATTGCACAATAATCCATATTCCACAATACTAGTGATGTTAAGGAGGAGTATTGAAGAATGTCAAATATATTGAAGATGTCAAAATCTGTTTAACATTTGATTGCTCAATATATGTTTACTGAGTAGCGAGTGTGAGTGTAATATTGCACAGTGATCCGTCAGAATGCATTCTATACTCCATGCTGGAACTTGGTCTCTCGTCCACACGTCTGCCACAAAGGACGAGGAGCGACGATACCAAGCAGGATGCACGCGATTATATATAGGGTCTGACCCGCACTGTGGGGGAAATTAATTCCCAAGACGACAGCGACAGACAGACAGAAGGAACACAATGCACGTAATGCGTTGGTGAAGAACTACAATGAACTTTAACTACGGCCACACCCAACAAGATGTGGAAAAGAAGTTCAACTCGCTGAGAGAACCAACTTTAGGAAGGAGCTTAAGAATATGAGCAGTTCACAGAAATCCGGTACAGGGTCTCGGGGACTCTATGACCCAGCACCATTATGGTATTTTGATGAGACGCTGTTTTTGGAGGAGACGTTATTATACAATAATATTGAGCTGTGTAGGGGGAATGCATGGTTGCGCAATAATACTGAGTCAATATATTGTGTCAATACATACATATGTAGGAGTAAAGACATTACACAAATATATATACAAGGTTAATAGACGGGGCGAAACGAGAGTAAAACTCTCTCCCCGTACGACACAAATAGCAATCATACATACACACACACACACACACACACACACACACACACACACACACACAAATACCCACCCACACAAACACCCACACACACACACACACACAAATACACACCCACACAAACACACACACACACACACACACACACAAATACACACACACACAAACACCCACCCACACACACACACACACACACACACACACACACACACACACACACACAAATACCCACCCACACAAACACCCACACACACACACACACACAAATACACACCCACACAAACACACACACACACACACGAGGATGCAACAAGAGCTGGCCCACAAACTTTCCATTTCCAGAAGATTAACTTGGAAGAGAAGGATTTACGAGCATCTTGTGACTCGTACCTTGTCCCCAGGGTGTATGTTGTGGCTAATCCCTCCCAAGCTGGGCATTACACCCAGACACACACCCGACTGTCCCTCCCTCCCAAGCTTCTCCTTACACCCTGCCACACATCCGACTGTCCCTCCCAAGCTTCTCCTTACACCCTGCCACACATCCGACTGTCCCTCCCAAGCTACACCTTACACCCTGCCACACATCCGACTGTCCCTCCCAAGCTACACCTTACACCCTGCCACACATCCGACTGTCCCTCCCAAGCTACACCTTACACCCTGCCACACATCCGACTGTCCCTCCGAAGCTACACCTTACACCCAGACACAAACCCGACTGTCCCTCCCAAGCTACACCTTACACCCAGAGACACACCCGACTGTCCCTCCCAAGCTTCTTCTTACACCTTGCCACACACCCGATTGTCCCTCCCAAGCTACACCTTACACCCTGCTACACACCCAAATTGACCCAACTTCCTCTCTTGCTTACGATATACAGACCGACTTCTTTACCAAGTTGGCGAACGACTTAGCTCGACACATTGAAGAAGATGGAAGGCATTATAGCACCAGACACTGAACGACTTAGCTCGACACATTGAAGAAGATGGAAGGCATTATAGCACCAGACACTGAACGACTTAGCTCGACACATTGAAGAAGATGGAAGGCATTATAGCACCAGATACTGAACGACTTAGCTCGACACATTGAAGTAGATGGAAGGCTTTATAGCACCAGACACTGAACGACTTAGCTCGACACATTGAAGAAGATGGAAGGCTTTATAGCACCAGACACTGAGCAATAAGGGAAGCATTATAGCACCAGATACTGGGGAATAAGGAGGACTTCATAGCATCAGACACTGAGCAATGAGGAGGGCTTTATAGCACCAGACATGGAGGGATAAGGAAGGCTACAAAGCCTCAGACATTGAGAAAAAAGTCTTAAAACAACATGACTCAAAGAAAGGTAAGCTTTAGCAACAGACTGGGGAAGAAATTAAGCTTCGGCAGTAGACTTTGAAGAAAAAGGTAATCTTTTGCACTAAACTTTGAAGAAAGAAGGCAAGCTTTAGCACCACACTCTAAAGAAAGAAGGTGAGCACCTGAATCTGTGAAGAAAGTAAACTTTACTCCCCAAATCTGTGAAAGGAAGTTTCACCATCGAACCTTGAGGGAGACAGCAAACTTTCGGACCAGAGCTTGAGGGAAGAAGCAGGCTTTAGCGCCAGAACTTGAGACAGAAAGGAAGCTTAATACCAGACTTTGAGGAAGGAAGGAAGTTTTAGTAACAGACTTTGAAGCTGAAGAGTAAATTTTAACATCAGACATGCAGAGGCGGTAAAGCTTTAAGAATCACTCTCTGAAAAGAAACCAAGGTTCAGTACCAGAATACAAAAATAAACTAAGCTTCAGCACCGCACTTTGAGAAGAAACTAAGCTTCAGCACCGCACTTTGAGAAGAAACTAAGCTTTAGCACCGCACGTTGAGAAGAAACTAAGCTTTAGCACCGCACTTTGAGAAGAAACTAAGCTTTAGCACCAGACTCTGAGAAAACACGAAGCGTTTGCGCCAGACTTTGAAGAAAAACTAAGCTTGGCACCAAACTGTGGAAACTACGTTTTAAAGCCAGACGGTGACAAGACCACACTTTAGCACTAGACTATGAGAGGAAACTTAGCTTTAACACTAGATTATGAGGAGGAATTAAGCTTTCGCACCAGATTATAAGGAGAAACTAAACTTTAACATGACAATGCAACATGATAATATAACAGCCCAAAGAATCTGATCTAGATCATCGGGATTAGGTTTGATAATCGAGTAGTTAAGCAATCAAATCGTCATTAACATAATATCATCCCAGTTAACCTAAATATAGCCAATCTTACGCTTCTTTTTCAACATTTCGTGTGGAGTGGACGCTGGCGTAAATGCTTGCGTATCATTCCTTTTTTTTCCCACTGGGAAAAATATAACGCTTCTAAGACTCATCGGTCTTCACTACAACAACGTCGGTGCGTCAGTAAGACTCTCCTGCACAGCCGTCTATACTGTGATCCGCAACATACTTCCCACCACACCTGGTTCACTCTGAGTTAGCTTTCTGTAGCACGGGACAAGGCGGTGAATAAAAGGCAAACTTGATGAAAGGCAGACGATATCGAGAGAGAGAGAGAGAGAGAGAGAGAGAGAGAGAGAGAGAGAGAGAGAGAGAGAGAGAGAGAGAGAGTGAGTTATCATAACAGCTTCCCATATCAATTAATTTCTTTACTTCTTTCATATTAGCTGAGACGGCAAGGGCAACTGACATCCTAATGGACGCTATCTCAATAAACGCTGTGTATAAATGCATACCCTTGCCTAAGCCAGGAATCCATTTCATCGACCAACCCCCTAGGGGTGGATGAACAGCTGGCTTGACTGTGGACAGACTGCAACCACCAGGATTCGAAACCTAAGCGCCCGACCCTGGGCGGCCCGTGAATGCGTCACGATCAGGAACGTTAACCGTTACACAACGGAGGTCTACATGTACCCTTCTGTGTCTATTACTTCAGACGTACCTGAGGTCAAAGCTTCCAACTTACAGACTCGTACGTCTATGCTCACCCGATTCCACAAAAATATGACCCGAAAACAAAATTCATTGGAATCCCAAAATCAATTCCCTTCCAAATGCTTAAAGGATCTCGATCTCTCCGAGTACAACGGTACGACCCATGACGACAATGGCACAACTCTGGGGTACGATGGCCTAGCCTTGGATCTGGCCCTTTAAAGATTCTGGCGACGGGATAGGTCGTCAAACCCAGGGGTTGAACAACCGTGCTCTAAGGTCGATGTGTCGTGCTTAAGGGTCGTGCTGTCATGGTCCAGGGGGTTGAAGCTTGCTTATCAGACTGATGCACCAGATCGCCTTCCAAAGTCTTAGATAAAGTATTGACGATGCCTATGCAAAAAAGAAATAAACACGGCAAAAATTTTGGCATTGGAAAGCTGAAAGAAACAACATAAGTAAGAGGGATACGGTATTTCGGAGGGAGGCAATCACGTGCAGACGGGAGATGAGGAAGGGAGTAACATGCGAGTCTACATGGTTACTACTGACGAAGGGAGTAGGTTGCTCAAGCAGGAGGAGTGGTAGAGTGCCTTTAAGAACCGACTGGGAGGGTGTTGTATGCAGGACAGGAGATCGAGAGAGTACAGAAGACGTATGAGGGAGGAAGACATGACCAATGTGGTAACAGATGAATGGAAAGGTTGAGGACGTAGCTTTGCCTACTGAGAGGTGGTGAAGAGTGGAGGTGAAACTGGTCAGGAGTGGCTCTGGAAAGTGTGTGTACCAGCATGGAGGAGTGGCCAGGTGGATAATGACTGGACGACGATAGTGACTCTTCCTATGTATACAGAGGAATACAAAGCAATCAAAAAACAATACACCACCGGGTCCCTTCCAGGCTGTTTGTGACAGAGCAATTTCAGAGATCGGCGTGGCAATAGTAAATAGACATACGGGTATTTCCAAGAGAAAATATATAAGAGAAAATATATTGAAAACGTTCCATGTTACTAAGGAAGAGCAAATACTGCCAGTTTTGGATAATGATATCATGAGCCATAGATGAATACTTCTTGGTATAGTTAGCAATGTGCATGGTAGAACTGGCAATGATGTATCATAAAGATTAGTCGAACCCTCACCAGTGAAGATCAAAGGTGGGTTTACGAAGGTGAAACTGTGTGTCGACAAGGTACCTGCAGAAGTGTACATAGAGGAGAACGTGCCCATGAAAAGGCCGTATTAACAAAGAATCAATATAAGGAGTTCGATAGGAAATGACTCCCTGAGGATTTTTGACTCTGTATGCTGAGCACAAAAGATTTCCCAAGTACTGCTTTGCGAACTGATCATGGAAATAGCATGTATGTAAGTGTGGAGTGACCAAGTGGTCTGGAGTACGCAGGAAAAGTTAGTGTTACGTCACCAAATATTCGTGTTTAGTATACTTTATGGATGGGGCTTTATATACGTTGTGAGTAAGGTAGGGTGATAACAGTGTACTGCTGAACCAGGTAGAACATTATTAAAGTTAACCACACTTGATGTATGCAGATGACGCTGTTTCGATGGTTGACAGACGAATTCGGTATAATGTTGGATTTCCTTAATGTTGTGTGTTGGAGGAGAATGTTATAAGAGAAAATGCTCGAAAGCATTCTTGCTTCCGAGAGACTGGGAATCGCAATGTAATGTATAGTATCGAAGGAAAAAGAAAATCATCAATTTAGGATTTCGGAATTGATGATCAATATGGACGGCAGAGCGATATAATGAGGTGTTAAGCGCAGACGCCAAAAAGGGTGGGGGAAGAAATCATGGGTACATAATGTCAATATCAAAATTCCTTCCCAAAACTTACTTTCAGTTGAGATACTTCACCAATATACTACAAAATCGTCTGATTACAAGCTCACCTGACGGCAATTTCTTTTTCAAGTGGTAAACACACATCTGTGTGGCACAGAGCACTATCGTCTTCTCAGTAAATCAATTACAGCACCTGTTTCCAGGGGTCAGTGTACCATGAGCGAGACAAAAATACCAGAGCTCGGTAGCCACTCTGGAGGATGGCAAGGCTATCTCAATTGGAAGCTGTGTGTATCGTGTGTCAGTCAGGAAGAACCAGGACCGCTGGGGTTGTAAGCAAGAACCGTCACATACAATCACGTCCTGGAGGCAGCGCGAGGGAGAAAGCAAGTCTTCATGGTGGTGATAATGTTCAGATTCACCGACGAATCAAAGAAAATACAGAGGAAACTTTACAATCACAACAAGATGTTTGGTACCGACCAAGTAACGTAAACACAAATAAAAATGCAATACAGGCTGCCCCTGATCGGCAGAGCCATGGTGTATCAAACAGGGTCTCTCAACATCCAACACAAAGGACTGAAGACAAGAAACTTCGGCATGCATGAAACATAGATGGTCTTCTCTGCCAAACACAAGATCACACACACACACACACACACACACACACACACACGCACAGCCACATGAATAATTGCGCGTGGTTCTTCCGCTACAAGAGTGATGGTGGCAAACTGTTTGCTCTAAGAATCTACGATGCAGGTCAAAATCTGGCACCTCCAGTTGAACTCTCAAAAATACAGTGAACTGAGTACGAGACGGGGCATGTCTGTCTCACCACTAAGTGATGCACATGTAGGGCAACACAAACACCTGTCTCACCACTAAGTGATGCACACGTGGGGCAACACAAACACCTGTCTCACCACTAAGTGATGCACATGTGGGGCAAGACAATGTTGGGCCGAGAACGTGCATTATGTGTTGGAGAGTTACGTAAACTTAAGCACCAGAGACACAATCTACTGTTTAGGACAGCATACAGACCTAAGACAGATCAACTTAGCTAGTATTCACACCAAGGATAAACAGTATATGGTATCGACACAATTTACTTGGATAAGTGCAAAATAAAATAATGAACTGATAATCATCATCCAAAATGCAGTCGAAAGTAGAGAGAATTCTTTCTGAGTTATCTCTTAAAAGGCAGAACAACGTCTGTTGTTCTGTATTCTAGTGAAGCATGCGATGTGGACATGATGAATGTACTGCTTACAAATGATAAAGCAGATCGTTCGTCTGACAGCAAAGTAAAACCTCTTGTTCACCAAACCTCTTGTTCACCATGCAATCAACCTCCTTTTCGTCAGGAGTCATCAATTTAGCTACTGGGGTTTCGGCTGGTTGAGGCCAAGGTAAAGAAGGCACTGCCAACACTGCACGTAACCCCTGGTGCTGTGGGTGCAGGTAGATTCTCCGGGGGTGAGTAAAGCCAAGTGGTTGAAACTACTTCAAGGTGGGGAGGATGACGTGGTCAAGACATTCCAGATGCTCCTCGAACATGATGGTCTGATTAACGCTCAGACCGGCTTTGTATCCAAGGTTCATCTCCCTTGTGGCATCAACATCACCAGTATTCCTGAGACTGGAAAAGTCGATGAACGTCGAGAACTTCCATCAACAGTTGGCGCATCCCAGCAGCACGTGAAGAGAGTCCCCATCCAGGTCACAACACTGGGACACGCAATCTATGTGAAGCAAGCTCATCATGATCCACTGGGGCACAGTCAGCAGATGGAATGTCCCCCAGCATCAAAGGCAACTGGTGATATATATGGTCAGGCGCCAGTGTAAGACCAACGGCACATCATAGAGATTCTCAAGCTGACACAAGGACTTATCATGTACAAACCTCTGCTTGCGTATATTCTTTTATGGTAGGTGAGACGACAAGGGCAGCTGAGGCCCTAATCAAGGCCATCCCATCGACGAGGGATGTCTGATCATTATCTTGTGGAGGCTAAGGTGAAGATTAGTATGGGTTTTCAGAAAAGAGGAGTGAATGTTGGGGTGAAGAAGGTGGTGAGAGTAAGTGAGCTTGGGAAGGAGACCTGTGTGAAGAAGTATCAGGAGAGACTGTGTACAGAATGGAAAAAGGTGAGAACAATGGAAGTAAGGGGAGTGGGGGAGGAATGGGATGTATTTAGGGAATCAGTGATGGATTGCGCAAAAGATGCTTGTGGCATGAGAAGAGTGGGAGGTGGGCTGTTTAGAAAGGGGAGTGAGTGGTGGGATGAAGAAGTAAGAGTATTAGTGAAAGAGAAGAGAGAGGCATTTGGACGATTTTTGCAGGGAAAAAATGCAATTGAGTGGGAGAAGTATAAAAGAAAGAGACAGGAGGTCAAGAGAAAGGTGCAAGAGGTGAAAAAAAGGGCAAATGGGGTGAGAGACTATCAGTAAATTTTAGGGAGAATAAAAAGATGTTCTGGAAGGAGGTAAATAGGGTGCGTAAGACAAGGGAGCAAATGGGAACTTCAGTGAAGGGCGTAAATGGGGAGGTGATAACAAGTAGTGGTGATGTGAGAAGGAGATGGAATGAGTATTTTGAAGGTTTGTTGAATGTGTCTGATGACAGAGTGGCAGATATAGGGTGTTTGGGTCGAGGTGGTGTGCAAAGTGAGAGGGTTAGGGAAAATGATTTGGTAAACAGAGAAGAGGTAGTAAAAGCTTTGCGGAAGATGAAAGCCGGCAAGGCAGCAGGTTTGGATGGTATTGCAGTGGAATTTATTAAAAAAGGGGGTGACTGTATTGTTGACTGGTTGGTAAGGTTATTTAAGGTATGTATGACTCATGGTGAGGTGCCTGAGGATTGGCGGAATGCGTGCATAGTGCCATTGTACAAAGGCAAAGGGGATAAGAGTGAGTGCTCAAATTACAGAGGTATAAGTTTGTTGAGTATTCCTGGTAAATTATATGGGAGGGTATTGATTGAGAGGGTGAAGGCATGTACAGAGCATCAGATTGGGGAAGAGCAGTGTGGTTTCAGAAGTGGTAGAGGATGTGTGGATCAGGTGTTTGTTTTGAAGAATGTATGTGAGAAATACTTAGAAAAGCAAATGGATTTGTATGTAGCATTTATGGATCTGGAGAAGGCATATGATAGAGTTGATAGAGATGCTCTGTGGAAGGTATTAAGAATATATGGTGTGGGAGGCAAGTTGTTAGAAGCAGTGAAAAGTTTTTATCGAGGATGTAAGGCATGTGTACGTGTAGGAAGAGAGGAAATTGATTGGTTCTCAGTGAATGTAGGTTTGCGGCAGGGGTGTGTGATGTCTCCATGGTTGTTTAATTTGTTTATGGATGGGGTTGTTAGGGAGGTAAATGCAAGAGTTTTGGAAAGAGGGGCAAGTATGAAGTCTGTTGGGGATGAGAGAGCTTGGGAAGTGAGTCAGTTGTTGTTCGCTGATGATACAGCGCTGGTGGCGGATTCATGTGAGAAACTGCAGAAGCTGGTGACGGAGTTTGGTAAAGTGTGTGGAAGAAGAAAGTTAAGAGTAAATGTGAATAAGAGCAAGGTTATTAGGTACAGTAGGGTTGAGGGTCAAGTCAATTGGGAGGTGAGTTTGAATGGTGAAAAACTGGAGGAAGTGAAGTGTTTTAGATATCTGGGAGTGGATCTGTCAGCGGATGGAACCATGGAAGCGGAAGTGGATCATAGGGTGGGGGAGGGGGCGAAAATTTTGGGAGCCTTGAAAAATGTGTGGAAGTCGAGAACATTATCCCGGAAAGCAAAAATGGGTATGTTTGAAGGAATAGTAGTTCCAACAATGTTGTATGGTTGCGAGGCGTGGGCTATGGATAGAGTTGTGCGCAGGAGGATGGATGTGCTGGAAATGAGATGTTTGAGGACAATGTGTGGTGTGAGGTGGTTTGATCGAGTAAGTAACGTAAGGGTAAGAGAGATGTGTGGAAATAAAAAGAGCGTGGTTGAGAGAGCAGAAGAGGGTGTTTTGAAATGGTTTGGGCACATGGAGAGAATGAGTGAGGAAAGATTGACCAAGAGGATATATGTGTCGGAGGTGGAGGGAACGAGGAGAAGAGGGAGACCAAATTGGAGGTGGAAAGATGGAGTGAAAAGGATTTTATGTGATCGGGGCCTGAACATGCAGGAGGGTGAAAGGAGGGCAAGGAATAGAGTGAATTGGAGCGATGTGGTATACAGGGGTTGACGTGCTGTCAGTGGATTGAATCAGGGCATGTGAAGCGTCCGGGGTAAACCAAGGAAAGCTGTGTAGGTATGTATATTTGCGTGTGTGGACGTGTGTATGTACATGTGTATGGGGGGGGTTGGGCCATTTCTTTCGTCTGTTTCCTTGCGCTACCTCGCAAACGCGGGCGACAGCGACAAAAAAAAAAAAAAAAAAAAAAAAAAAAAAAATATATATATATATATATATATATATATATATATATATATATATATCCTAACCTGAGCCAGGTACCCATTTTATCGACCAACCCCAAGGGGTGGATGAACAGCTGGGTTGACTTTGGACCGACTGCCGCAACTAGGATTCGAACCTATGCGCTTGACCCTGGGCAGCCCGTGAATGCGTCACGGTCAGGAACGCTAACCGTTACACCACTCTCTTCCATGTTGAGGAAATTCATTGCCTCTACCATCTCGGTCTTACAAGAAGGACCTACCCTTCCTTCCCCTACACCTGCCCCTGTCTTTGACCCGATCCTTAATGGTCAGATTAGAGGCGAGGTCACCGTACTCATAGGTCATATCTTCATGCTCAAGGTTCGTACTCTTGTGCTGAAGAATGGTACCGTCAAGCTCGAGAGTTGTACCGTCGTACTAAAGGATCGTACCGTCGTACTAAAGGATCGTACCGTCGTACTCAAAGATCGTACAGTCGCACTAAAGGATCGTACCGTCGTACTAAAGGAATGTACCGTTGTGACCTCAAGGATCGTTCCGTCAAGTTCAGTGATGGTAACGTGGAGTTCAAAGAAGTTTACTCCTCCCATCACCGTACAACACTGGCACTGATGCTCCAACTACCCCATCAATACACACACACACACACGATACATTATATTTACTTCATTTCACACTTTGGGCAGTTTCTCTGAGGAGATGGTCCCTACCTCAAAAACACCTCCCATATTTCTTTGTTTTCTTTTTCCGGATGAACGACCGTGAACCGATATCGATTTTCAACAACAATAAACTTTGATTCAGTGCGACACTTACTGAGCCATTCTGTTCATTCCCCCCGGGATCTGAAGTGGAAAATGTCCTGTTCAGGATACCTTACGATTACAGCAACTTCAGCACTAAGAATATCTCGTCCAAACAGGAAAAGTTTAATCGACGGAACGCACCCCAGAAATTCCTTCTTTGGAGCGGGAATATCATCTCCGGTAAGCAAGGCAAGACCTGGGTGTAAACAAAAGTTCCTAAAGGGATTTTTCCTCCTATATCACTGAATCACGTCACCTCAGAGATAAAGTCAGGGTTCCAGAAAAACGGGTCATGAAATCGAGGTCCAGGTGGCTGGAGATAAACCTATGGATACCTTTGTTGTTTGTTGACTGGAGGGAAGAGGATTCTGTAGAAACTGAAAAAAAAAATTTGGGAGGTCGTTTGCTGGGTGGTTCTTGGCAGCGTTGACTGGAGACACGAGCTGTGCAAGTTGAAGACATCGGGGGGGAGGTACGACGGTGGAGGGTCGTCAGTACTGTTGACGAAAAACGAGTTGTGAGAGTTGGAGACTTCTCATCCAAGCGTATCACGAAAACATTTAAGGTTCTGTGGTTTAATGAGTCTCCCTTTGTACTCCGTCACTCTTCTTCCCATCCCACCTTTGTACTCCGTCACTCTTCTTCCCATCCCACCTTTGTACTCCGTCATTCTTCTTCCCATCCCACCTTTGCACTCCGTCATTCTTCTTCCCATCCCACCTTTGTACTCCGTCGCTCTTCTTTCCAAACCATGTGCTGTTTTACCGGAATAGGCTCTTCAGCATCCTGTGTAGGTAAGGAAGTTCATAAACCACACTTGCTACGTTACATAAACGAAGTGTGTAATATAATATTATCAAACAAGTAAGCCTGGTTTATAGAAATCCCCTGCACAGGATGCCGAAGAACCTATCGCGGTGAAACAGCACATGGGTTGGAAAGAAGAGTGACGGAGCACAAAGGTGGGTTTCCTGGAAGGAAGAATGACCGAGCACACAGGAGACTCAGGGAACCACAGGACGTCCAATGTTTTCGAGGTGCACTAGGATGAGAAGGAGCATCAACCCACATGGGAGAGGGACCTGGTGTCGTATCATGAGATAGAGAGCACAGCGAACAAGGCTCTAGAAACTGCACTTACACGATTGGAAAAATCTATTTAATACTGGATCGGGTTTTGTCAGCTGGGCGGAGATTTCTGGTTATATTGGGATACACGAGTGGTCGACGAGGAAAGGAAGGAGACTGGCGGGCCAGTCTATCCAATGGAAGAACGAGAGCGAAATCTGATGAGGAACGTGACGTGTGTATAAACTCGATGTTTTCCTGGTGTTGTTATTTTGAAGAAAACCTTACGTCGAAACATCTGGGATAAAGTCTGCTCTATGTAACCTTGCGTTTCTTCATCACCTCTACTTCTCCGTATATATATATACATATATATATATATATATATATATATATATATATATATATATATATATATATATATATATATATTTCATACATATTCACTATTTCCCGCGTAAGCGAGGTAGCGTTAAGAATAGAGGACTGAGCCTTAGAGGGGATATCCTCACTTAGCCCCCATCTCTGTCCCTTCTTTGGAAATGAAACACTTTCGTGTAATGATCACATCATCAGGAGAGATACGGGGAAACAAATATAAGTCAGTTGATACACAACGAAGAGACGTAGCTAATGGCGATCGTGGCCTAGCTGTTAGCGTTCACGAGTGCCACGCAAAAGTTCCTGTATTCGATTGCTAGTTGTTGGAGGATATTATGTCTTCTATGAAAGTGCACGTCCATAAGCACTATATTCGTATATATATCATCATTATCATTATTATATATCATACCTGATCACCCCTTTCCGTGTCAGCGAGGTAGAGCCAGGAAACAGACAAAGAATGGCCCATCCTCTCATTATTTTTTTTTTTTTTAATTTTCCAAAAGAAGGAACAGAGAAGGGGGCCAGGTGAGGATATTCCCTCAAAGGCCCAGTTCTCTGTTCTTAACGCTACCTCGCTAACACGAGAAATGGCGAATAGTTTGAAAGAAAGAAAAAAAGAATATATATATATATATATATATATATATATATATATATATATATATATATATATATATATATATATATATATATATATATATATATATCCCTGGGGATAGGGGAGAAAGAATACTTCCCACGTATTCCCTGCGTGTCGTAGAAGGCGACTAAAAGGGAAGGGAGCGGGGGGCTGGAAATCCTCCCCTCTCGTTTTTTTTTTAATTTTCCAAAAGAAGGAACAGAGAAGGGGGCCAGGTGAGGATATTCCCTCAAAGGCCCAGTCCTCTGTTCTTAACGCTACCTCGCTATCGCGGGAAATGGCGAATAGTATGAAAAAAAAAAAAAATATATTTTTTTTTCTTTCAAACTATTCGCCATTTCCCGCATCAGCAAGGTAGCGTTAAGAACAGAGGACTGGGCCTCTGAGGGAACATCCTCACCTGGCCCCCTTCTCTGTTCCTTTTTTTGGAAAATTAAAAAAAAAAAAAGAGGGGAGGATTTCCAGCCCCCCGCTCCCTCCCCTTTTAGTCGCCTTCTACGACACGCAGGGAATACGTGGGAAGTATTCTTTCTCCCCTATCCCCTATATATATATATATATATATATATATATATATATATATACCAATACTCACACATATACATAAATATACATATCAACATATACATATAAACACATGTACATATTCATTCCTGGCGTTACCCCGCCCCACAGGAAACAACATCGCTACCTCCTGCTTCAGCGAGGTAGCGCCACGAGACTTTCCTGACTCGCCGGCAAAACTATAAATAAACAACTATATACACAGTGGAAAATGATTCTCGGGCAAATGCGCCTCTTTGAACGTTATCATGGAATCTTAAAAAGTGACGTAGGACAGAAAAATTTGAGACTAACTTGCACAAAAGAAACGGTCATTATTCGTGTTTGCTCTTTTACAAAATTTCAAATTCTGAGACTCCATTTTCCTGTGTATGTAATATAATTATCTTCATGAGCAGCTTCGCGAACCGTAACAAAAGCTTTTAAGAGTACGAAATACAAAACAGTTACCGGGGCATCTTTTATGTCTGGCAATATCTGACCGTCACATACTTCATTTTATCCTTAATAGTAACCCATTCTCTCCATTGTGGTATTGCTGTGAACGCGAAGGCATTACTGTAGTAAAATTATTCTTAGTGACAGTCGGGGCATTGTGAGGAAAGGCTTGCACCTGCTTCTCTGCATCTGAATGGATTTCTAGGTTACACAAGGTATAGAAAGCATGTTAAGAGCCGTTATGAAGATGAATGCAACAATGGCATGTTTTCTCTTTCTGAATATCGACAATTACTTCTACCAATACACTGACGGACAAGACCAACACAGCATGAAGTACGAAAGATTTTCTTCATATTTGGGTAGTTCAGGGGATGGGACGAGAAGGGAGCTGGCCATGGGCAGGTGGTTCAGATATGAAACATAGTTTCTATAAACGTATGATGTTGGGTTTTACTGAGGTGTGTCGGTGGTTTGCTGTTGACGTATGCTTCGTACTTTAATTGTATACCCCCGGCAGACTGGTGTGTGTGTGTGTGTTTGTGTGTGTGTGTGTGTTTGTGTGTGTGTGTGTGTGTGTGTGATTTAATGCTTGATAGTTTAGGAAGACATAGCTCAGCTGAGTATTAGCAGTGTACATCAACAGATGGGTTTTTAATACTTTCAGGCTCCGTGGGAACCAAGGGTCTTCCATATTCGCACTATTCTCCAAGTCCTGGATATGTCTGTAGCTTGTGTCTCTGTTGTCTACAGTTCCAGTCACAGTTTATGTGCTGCTTCCTTTAAGCATGTACTAAATGATTTTACCTTCAGTCCATTATTCCCCTGATGATGGTTGTTGCGTAGCACTGAAACTGCAGGAGATCGGTACAAGATATCCTGAGGTATTATAATTCAAAAATGCATTAGGCCTCGTAATGTTAGAGTGTGATCTATGATTCTGCAGTTCTAGCACGCCATTGTTCTCATCTATGTGACGTGGGTGGCTTTTATCATTCTTAGAAGAGCTATCCTAAATCTTTATGTTTGTTTTTCTATCCTTTTCAAATCTGTTGAGTCTGGGAGCCTCCCAATACTATACTCAATTGGTATGTTCAAGTCATGCATTGTTTGAAACTAGTGCTATGTGAATGGTGTCATCTGCTTACAAGTTATCCATGTTCATGTTGTCTACTGGTGGAGGAATGATTGCTGTGTCAGCTATAAACAGTGTTGGTGATAAGACGCTGCCTTGGGAGAAACCCCTCTTAGTAAAGGGACTTTTGGTGACATTACAAAGTTGATAGTGGTTTCGGCAATATCCTAGCTTTGGAAACCACACAACAGTTTCTCAGGCAAGCTTAACTGAAAGAGTATAAGCCGCTCCTCCAAACTGTGCCGAAGCATCAACAACTTAAGTCAATACTCTCACGTCCGCTCTTTATAATGTCGGACAAACAGGAACTTCTCATTCTTAAGAGCAAAATAAAATAAGAAAAGGAAAGAGGAGGGAGGATAAATAATATTGAGGGAGAATAACAAAATTATATTATCACACCTACATATACTGAAGCCCAGAGCACAGATTGTATTTATGATCATAACGTAATAATGTAATCATTATATGTATATAATCATGATGTAGAGGAAGTTAAGTCATCGCACTTACGAAACTAAATTTCCAGTGCTGCCCTCAAACTCCTAAACATTCAAACACACTGCATAAATTCTCTCCATAATAAGGAAGTAAAGCTAAAATATCTTATAATTTCTACGCCGGAGGGAAAAAAAAAATAAACTAGAGAGAATAATTATCCATCGACGTCGCTGCCAGGGGAGAGCCTCCAGCCAACCGTCCTGCAATATCAAGAGCGTCAGCGACGGTTGGTTAACCTCGCTCCGCTTAATGGCATAAAAGCCTCGTAAGTTTGTGCACAACCTCATAATGTGAGGGAGTTGCTACCGCTCCACCATACAGTGTCTCCTTATAACACTTATCTTTACTACTCTACCATACAGTGTCTCCTTACAACACTTATCTTTACTACTCTACCATACAGTGTCTCATTACAACACTTATCTTTACTACTCTACCATACAGTGTCTCCTTACTACATCTATATTTGTACACTTAACAGACATTTCTTTTTTTTTTTTAACAATTTCAACTTTGGAGATAAAAGGGATCGAACTATGACCCAACTCGGTCATGACCACGTTAGTTCTGCCCCTCGAGCACGCTATTGCGATGCTCAAGCATGCTGTTATGACACAAGGGTGTGATCTCGGACCATCTTCCGGGTCATGTGGTGGTCCAGGGCCAGGTACGACCCCAAGGGTCGTTCCGTCGTGCTCAAGGGTCGTAAACTCACGAACGTAAATGTTTTAATTGCCAGATATGAGCCAAACTGAGAATGACTTGAAGGAATCTAACATTAAACACAGCAATAAGTCATGCATTCGTAAACTTCCTAAATGTTCAGCACGCACTGTGAATATGCAGTACTTTACGTATGAAAGAGGCCTAAATATCATTTGCAAAAACAGCACGTTTCAGAATTTGCAAAACTGCAGAATAAAATTATATCACATGCCCAAGTTATATACTATTTCATAATGAATTTTCTGCATCAACAAAACTTGAATGTCAACTTTCCAGAACCACAGTACAATTCCAGGCTAGGAAGCGTCACACACACACACACACACACACACACACACACACACACACATATATATATATATATATATATATATATATATATATATATATATATATATATATATATATATATATATATATATTATTCGATACTAAAACCTCTTTCATAGGGCACTTGCAGGTTTGTGGCTGCGCTCCAAGCGGGAACTGGCTAACTTGGGTTTCTTTGAGAACCACTGACCACACAGCCTTGCCGAAAGTGAATTCCTACTCATATCCTAGGCGGGTTCAGGACACATACACACAGACACAGACACATACATAGACACACAGACACACCATACCCACGTCATACCTCTATAAGAAAGGCGACGACGGGGGAGTGTTAAACTACAGACCAGTCTCTTTATCGAGTGTGATCTGTAAGGTTCTGGGAAAGATAAGATGAAAAAAAGCAAATGGACGACTTCTTGCAGAGGAAAAAATTGCCCATGTGAGAGAGACAAGATGGTTTCAGGGAAGGGAGGTCATGTGTAACGAACCCTTGATTTCTGTGACAGAGTGAATTCTGTTTTATAATAAAGGGAAGGCTGGGTGCACTGAATGTATGTGGAGTGCAAGAAAGCATTTGACACTGTCCCGCATGGGAAGATGGCTAAGAAGCTGAATCAGCAAGGAAGAGTCTTTCGGAAGAAAACATTATCTTAGTGGAGGGGAACAAAGGACGCACGTCAAAGAAGCCTTCCCAAAATGGGTTCTGGTCACCAGTGTAATGTCGCAAGGTCCTGTTCCGAAACCGTTACTCCTCTTGATCTGGGTGAATGATTTCTCACAAGATACAGAATCCTACCTGAATATGTTTGCAGATGACTCAAAGGTCAGGAGGTACGTGAAAAGCGAGGAGGATTGCATCAGCTCACAAAGGGACCTAGATGAAGCTCGACCTGTGTAAATGGAAAGCAATGAGGATGGGTCAAAACGCCAAGCCGCAAAGAAGCTGCAGTAATCTTAAGTGAAAATGACTTGGGAATCGGTGCTGTCCCTAAGTTGTCGCCACAATCCCACTTTCGGAGAACAGTAAAGGAGACCAACTGTCTGCTAGCAAGCATCAGAAGTGCACTGAAGTTCAGTGATAAGGAAATATTTAGTAACCCGTCCACATCCTACATAAGGTCAAAACTAGAATATGCTCCTAAAAAATTTGGTTACCGTACCTAAACATAAAGCTAATAGACAAAATTCACAGGGAGGAAAAAATGGTACCAGAATCAAAAGTGCTGAGTTACAAGAAAAGGAATGTAACCTGATATCTGCTCACCATGGAAGAGAAAGGAGTGAAAGGTGACCTGATCACAACCTCCTAAGCTTTTAAACCAGACTGCGGGCGTAAACAGTGAACAGTTCTTCGAAACATATAGGGACACACCAACCAGAGGGCATAACATGAAATAAAGCAAGAAAGTTGATAAAAAGCTTTTTTATGGTAAAACAGTGGTGGACGAATGGAATAATCTTAGTGAGGACATAGTAAATGTGAAGAACATACATACAAAAGCTTAAAAGAGTTGTATGACAGGAATGAAGGTTCGAGAGACGGATCCCAGAGTGTAGAACTGCTTTCCCGCAGAGTACAAATAGGCAAACACACACACACACGAAATGAAGGATCTATCAATCTATCTATATATCCATCTATCTGGCTATCTATCTATATATCCATCTATCTGGCTATATATCTATTTATTTCGTCATGTGTACTGCACAGAACCAGCATGCAATCCTGGGCTGCCTGGCAGTCACTGGGCGGGTAAAGACAACCACTGACTCATGTGGACCCCGGTGAGTCCACACAATAAACCAGACCGTACCAAAGGCTCTCTTGTCTCTCGAACAACTTAACAGCGCACCACTGCGGTACTGTGTGGCCCGCATACCATCCTCGGCCCTCAGGGTTACGTATGAGCTACATGTACGCACATGGGGGTTGCTGGAGGTTATCTGGTCACGCAAGGTACCCTGCAGATAAGTGACTAAAAAGTATCTTAGATTGGGGAGAACGTGTTACCGGACCCCGCCCGTAAGAGGTTACACCTCGAGAGACAAGTCACCTCTGGCGTGGCTGTATCATTGTGAGGAAGCACACTCTCGTCAAAGAACTTCTCACTACCCAAGCAGTCTACAGTCCCTTGCTACTGGATGCAAGGCACCACTGCATTGAAGGAGCCTTCACAAATGTCCCGGTGTAGTCATAAATCAAATACAAAATATTGAAAAGCATTATCGTCTATACGAGAGATGAAGTATATATATATATATATATATATATATATATATATATATATATATATATATATATATATATATATATAGATAGATAGATAGATAGATAGATAGATAGATAGATAGATAGATAGGAGGATGGATGTGCTGGAAATGAGATGTTTGAGGACAATGTGTGGTGTGAGGTGGTTTGATCGAGTGAGTAACGTAAGGGTAAGAGAGATGTGTGGAAATAAAAAGAGCGTGGTTGAAAGAGCAGAAGAGGGTGTTTTGAAGTGGTTTGGGCACATGGAGAGGATGAGTGAGGAAAGATTGACCAAGAGGATATATGTGTCGGAGGTGGAGGGAACAAGGAGAAGAGGGAGACCAAATTGGAGGTGGAAAGATGGAGTGAAAAAGATTTTGTGTGATCGGGGCCTGAACATGCAGGAGGGTGAAAGGAGGGCAAGGAATAGAGTGAATTGGAGCGATGTGGTATACCGGGGTTGACGTGCTGTCAGTGGATTGAAGCAAGGCATGTGAAGCGTCTGGGGTAAACCATGGAAAGCTGTGTAGGTATGTATATTTGCGTGTGTGGACGTATGTATATACATGTGTATGGGGGGGGGGCCATTTCTTTCGTCTGTTTCCTTGCGCTACCTCGCAAACGCGGGAGACAGCGACAAAGTATAATATAATATATATATTAATAAGATATATATATATATATATATATATATATATATATATATATATATATATATGTGGTATACCGGGGTTGACGTGCTGTCAGTGGATTGAATCAAGGCATGTGAAGCGTCTGGGGTAAACCATGGAAAGTTGTGTAGGTATGTATATTTGCGTGTGTGGACGTATGTATATACATGTGTATGGGGGGGGGGGCCATTTCTTTCGTCTGTTTCCTTGCGCTACCTCGCAAACGCGGGAGACAGCGACAAAGTATAATATAATATATATATTAATAAGATATATATATATATATATATATATATATATATATATATATATATATATATATATATATATATATATGTGGTATACCGGGGTTGACGTGCTGTCAGTGGATTGAATCAAGGCATGTGAAGCGTCTGGGGTAAACCATGGAAAGCTGTGTAGGTATGTATATTTGCGTGTGTGGACGTATGTATATACATGTGTATGGGGGTGGGTTGGGCCATTTCTTTCGTCTGTTTCCTTGCGCTACCTCGCAAACGCGGGAGACAGCGACAAAGCAAAAAAAAAAAAAAAAAAAAAAAAAAAAAAAAAAAATATATATATATATATATATATATATATATATATATATATATATATATATATATATATATATATATATATATATCGTTTAATAGTTTAGAAAAATAATATTTGATGTCAACCCACTGAGCACAGCGATACAACCAGCTGATTACAGTGGCCTGAGCTTTGACCAGACCCTTAAAGGTCAGGTCAAAGGTCACGTCATTATATACAAGGGTCGCAAAGTCGTGCTCACAATAAGAATGTCCAGGAATAGAAAAAGGTCTAGTTATTGTCGACAAACGACGATCCATAATCCTATCTTCACCGTTTCATTTTATGTGAAATAGAAATAAATGTCTTTACGTCGCGACCCTGAACTCTGATTCCGTCATCTGTGAAATTAATCCAACACGGATCTAAAGCAAACACAACGAACCTATCACATCTACAGTGAAATGCCAAAAGATCATTTGCATCACCGATAACGTTATACGTAAACTGAGATGGTCATGTTCAGTGGCCATGAATACTTCCTACAATTATAACACCCTCAGTAACTACTTACAAACGCAAGCCTTCCATAAGAGAAACTTCCAACGTGCAAACAAGGCGGTTGCCCCATTGCTGACGCTCACCTTGGTTGTGTAGCGAAGTAGCTTCTTTAGATGTGAATTTCACAGTAAATGCGTGGGGTTTTTCACTCATTTATACCGCCAGATCCACGAGTTTTCTCCATGCACCCTGGGTTTTTAACCGTGTTAACTAAATTCAAGTACGAATGTATTTTGCATTGTAAAGCGAAATCAAACGTTTTGGTAACGAGTCAATCTGATGCGCTCCCTGACGCACGCTTTTTTAAAATACATTTTCCACGATCCGTGTCTCGACCAATGAGGCGTTAGTACGCCCGATCCGTGTCTCGACCAATGAGGCGTTAGTACGCCCGATCCGTGTCTCGACCAATGAGGCGTTAGTACGCCCGATCCGTGTCTCGACCAATGAGGCGTTAGTACGCCCGATCCGTGTCTCGACCAATGAGGCGTTAGTACGCCAAGGGTTTACGTTCCAGGCAGATGACGAGGGAGGAGGCACGGCTGCCGATCACATACGACCACCGGCTGGCGCGCTGCTGCGTCCCTTCCATCTGTCACCACCACCAGCTGCCCACTCCGTGAGCCAGAGCCGACACCATTTTACATGGCGACGCGCCGCTCAACTCGGTATCAAACTTGACGTCTGCCATGAACTATGTCACTTAAGCAGGCCGACGCCGCCGCGCGAGTCTCAGCTCTGCATCCTGCTAAAGACGCCACCCATTACATCGGCCATTCTGTACCTTCAGCGACCAGTCTGCCAGCCTAAGTCGTCCACTTGCACCCAAATGCATCTGGGTAATGCTGGCAGGTCCCGTGGGACGCGTTCTCGCCCCAAAGTCACATCACCGACGACCCTATTAACAAGAACACATCTGAAGAGTTCTGCTGCTCTCAATATTCACGACTACACATATTGTTCTGAGGATGTTCTCAGTCATCGTGGCCTCTACAGCAAGTTTGTAGCTAGTACTAGACCCGCACTGGTTCTCCAAACTGTGGGTGGCGAAGGGGGATCAGTTGAGTCGTGAGATACGACTGAAAATTCCATGTAATTTTTGTAATACGCTCACTTATGTATAGCAGTTAACCATGATTAATACTGGAGGGTAACGTGATAAACAGCCATATGGGGTGTGCTGAAATGATTCATTTTCTCTGATAACAGATTGCAATCTGAAATAAATACCCGAAAGAAGGAAGCGGACGGAACATTATGAAAAATATCATTAACGGTAAAGCAGGGAAAACATAAACTCAGAAAATGGGATGCGGGTTGAAAAAGTATTACATCCCCTGAACGAGGAAATTGTCGGGTTAAGACGTGCGGGGTCCCGGGATACAAGCAAGGCTAGGCTTTTGTTTACTGCTATATATCTTATCAATCTTTCCCTACAGTCAAGTTGTCCTACAATAATAATAACTCTTACACACTCTTCTCTGTTGGCCAGTGTATCTAGCCAGGCACTGACACTACGTAGCAGCAGATATCCAATATATTGACATTCATTAAGCTCTCACTGACTCAGGTAAGTGATAACGATTAACCAGCAGTTCTGGCAGCGGTCACTAAACTCTTAGTTAACTGGGACGTGATAGTGGTTTATCAGCAATTTCTGATGTGAATATTGAAAGCATAGTTTGCCCAGACGTAATGATATTAAGTTAGCAGCTCTAGTACTGCGAACCTTGTACAGAGATTATCCTAAATTCTACATCCCTTGTATCTTCAAGTTTTTCAGCACCATTTCTTCCTCAGTGTTACAATACTCAGTGCCGATCTTAAACACATAAGTAAGTGTCGTGCACTATAAGTAAATACACCGGTGCTTAATAAATATGTTCCCTTTCTGCCTATCGCCAATTTTCCACATTCATTTGGCTATTGTGTTAGACTGTGGCCACTTGAGGTGGCTGGCCACCCTGGCTTTGATGGCATCTAGCTGACACAGTGGTCTCTCGCCTGGAAGTGTCAATCTTAAGTGTACGCTCATAATCATCCGAGAAATTCAATCAGTAACAGACCAATGGGTCCCTTCGAAACAGACCATTCCGAGGCGCTTGCATCCCAAGGACCATTCGAGTACGATGGAACGATCCTGGGGTATGATAACCTGGCCGTTGATATAACCGTTTAAGGGTTCGGGTCAAAGGCCAGGTCATCATACCCAGTGGTCGTACCTTCTTGCTCAAGGATCGTGAGGTTGTATCAAGATACTGATGGTTTACACAGGTACATGTTGATCCACGCAGCACCTCTGTCTTATACAGCTCAGCTCTGAACCCTATGGAAGACGCACACACACTAATGTAGAGCTCCCACACAACACGTTAAAAATACGTAATTACACAAATACACACACAAACACACACACACAAAGGCTAGTGTGTGTGTGTGTGTGTGTGTGTGTGTGTGTGTGTGTGTGTGTGCGTGCGTGCGTGCGTGCGTGCGTGCGTGCGTGCGTGCGTGCGTGCGTGCGTGCGTGCGTGTGTGTGTGTGTGTGTGTGTGTGTGTGTGTGTGTGTGTGTGTGTGTGAGCATATATGCACAGAAGTAAAGATATGTTACATATATACAAGGTTCTTAAGAGACGAAGCAACCCGAGTGCAAAACTCTCTCCTCGTAACATATAGACAGTAATCACACATAATAATCACACAGTCCCCTGGCCTAGAATACAGAGAGGTGACGCTACCACCGAGCCCTCCTCACACACACTGTCACACCCGTAGCCTTCTGAACCATGTCAGTTTGGAAAAAAAAACAATTTTTACGAATAGGTCCAACAACCCTGAGAAAAAAAAAATATTAAGCTACCAACATTTTATATATATATATATATATATATATATATATATATATATATATATATATATATATATATATATATATACATAAAGACAAAAACATGCTTGATCATTTCCCGCGTTAACGGGGGTGACGTTGCCTTAGAAACAGACCAAGAAAGGCCACATTCGCTCACATCCATTCTCAATCTGCTACCATCTCCAATCCCAGATATCTAAAACAATTCTTTTCTTCCAAATTTTCTCCATTCAAATTCACACCCTAACTAACCTGTCCCTCTATCCTGCTAATCCTAATATCCTTGCTTCTATTAACATTTACTCTCATCTTCCTCCTTTCACGCATTCTTCCAAACTATGTCGCCAACTTTTGCAGTTTCTCACTAGAATCTACCACCAGTGCTTTGTTATCAGCAAACAGCAACTGATTCACTTCCCAGACCCCCCCCCCCCTTCATCTCATACGAAATGCATACTCACCTCTCTCTCTCTCTCTCTCTCTCTCTCTCTCTCTCTCTCTCTCTCTCTCTCTCTCTCTCTCTCTCTCTCTCTCTCTCTCTCCAAGACTCATGTATTCACTTCACTCAACTCCCTACCTATAAACAAATTAAACATCCATGGTGACATGACACATCCCTGCCGTAGACCAACCTTCACTTATAATCACTCACTCTCCTCTCTTTCTCCTAATACACACGTCTTACACACTTGATAAAAATTTCTCACTGTTTCTATTAGCTTTCCTCCTCCATCATACATTTTCAAGACCTTCCACAAGGCATCCCTATCAACGCTATCATATGCTCTCTACAGATTCATAAATGCCACATACAAAATCCTTCTGTCTCTCTTAAGCATTTTCCACACACATTCCTTAAAGGAAACGCCACATCCACACATCATGCACCACTTCTGAAACCACATTGTTCTTCCCCAGACTGATGCTCTGTACATGCCTTCACCCTCTCAATAACTTCTCTGTCATACAACTTACCAGGCACATTCGATTATCCTATACCTCTGTAGTTTGAACACTTATTTTTTTCCCACTTGCCTTTATCCAACGGCACTATACATGCATTCCATCAGTCCTCAGACACTTTACCATGATCCATACGTACAATGAAAATCCTGACTAACCAGTCAACAAGACAGTCACCCTTCATCATAAAAAATTCAACTGTTATACCATCTACTCCCGCCGCCTTGCCACACGTCATCTTACACAAGGCTTTCTCTACCTCTTCACCAAACTATTCTCCATGATTCTCTGATTTCACACAACACCCTAACTCAAATACCCTACATCCGTCACCTTATCATCATACAAATTCAACAGTCCTTCTCAATGTTCACTCTATCTCCTCCTCAACACATCATTTTCTATTAGCACCTCTCCGTTTGTCCTCTTCAACGATGTTCCCATTTGTTTTCATGTTTTTCACAGACTATTAATCTCCTTTTAAAACGTCTCATTATCCCTGACGTTTACTGATACTCGCTCACCCCAAATGTCTTTTGCCCTTCTTTTCGACCCCTGTATCTTCCTCTTGATCTCTTGCCTCTTTCTCTCGTACATCTCCCATTCATTTGCACTCCTTCCTTGTGAATGCTGCCCATATATCTCACTCCTCTCGTTCATTAGCAACATATTATGCTATAATAATCATATACCCAATGAGGTCTAAGAAAGACCCCTTTGTGACCTCCGATATCCTTTTGCGCTACCGCTATCTAGACGAGTCTGGAGGATACCATAAATTAGCCACCAGAAAAAGCACAAATCTAAGAATCTGTTTCAGTTCTGGCTACACACACACACACACACACACACACACACACACACACACGCACACACACACACACTTACCACCAGCCCGGGCCTCGCTGTGTCTGCAGGCACACGTTCTCCTCCACCAGAGTCCTTTACAACTCACCTGCCGGCAAAGAAATAAACATCAGACTATTATTAAATAAACAAAGCATCTGAGTAGGTGCTGAGTCATAATTAATATTGCCTGTACATCACTAGTTCTTATAGTCAACAATGATGACAGCCACGGTTTATAGTTAATCAAGATGACAGCCACGGTTTATAGTTAATCATGATGACAGCCACGGTTTATAGTTAATCATGATGACAGCCACGGTTTATAGTTAATCAAGATGACAGCCACGGTTTATAGTTAATCATGATGACAGCCACGGTTTATAGTTAATCAAGATGACAGCCACGGTTTATAGTTAATCATGATGACAGCCACGGTTTATAGTTAATCAAGATGACAGCCACGGTTTATAGTTAATCATGATGACAGCCACGGTTTATAGTTAATCAAGATGACAGCCACGGTTTATAGTTAATCATGATGACAGCCACGGTTTATAGTTAATCATGATGACAGCCACGGTTTATAGTTAATCAAGATGACAGCCACGGTTTATAGTTAATCAAGATGACAGCCACGGTTTATAGTTAATCATGATGACAGCCACGGTTTATAGTTAATCATGATGACAGCCACGGTTTATAGTTAATCATGATGACAGCCACGGTTTATAGTTAATCATGATGACAGCCACGGTTTATAGTTAATCATGATGACAGCCACGGTTTATAGTTAATCATGATGACAGCCACGGTTTATAGTTAATCATGATGACAGCCACGGTTCAGACACGAATAACAACCAATCATCAGCATAACTCAAGGAACCACGACCCATCATCCTGTACACATCAACCCGGTCACTACCACCTACCATTGCAGGAACGACCATACCTGGGGCCCCCGCCCTGTCCATCTGACCAGCAACATCACCTGAATCTACACGGACCTATGCCATCTGTTGGCACTACCGTTTCACCGTTAACAACGGGATGTGATCCTGAAGCCGCCTGGCTGTGGTCACAGCCCATGGCACGCTAGTGTCCACTCTCTGCCTAATTCACCGGCTCGTTTGCTCTGTCGGCAGGAGCGCCCCTCCTAACTCACTGGACCCTCAGACTGACCAGGAACCAACGATCAGGTCAGCCGAGCCACACGCGCGCCTTAAACTCCTCACTGGAGCAGCGCTCGCCTCATTATCCAGGGGTCTTGAATGCAATCCACATAACCACGCTTAACCTTCCCTCGCACAAGGTAGGTCAGGTTAGGTTACGGACGAGAATGTGAGGGAAATTATCATTCACTTAAAAAATAATATAAAATAAAAGATTTATGAAATCTTTGCTGTAATGTACGAATAACGTGTGTTATGATTTTTGGCTTAATGTTTGCTCAGCAGCCGATAACCACCAAATCGAACGTATCTATATCTTTATCTATCTATCTATACAGATAGATAGATAGATAGATAGAATAGATATCTTTCATTAGTCCATCAAACAGCCGTGAGACACCAAGCAGGTCACCAGCGCCTGGACATACTTCAGCCAATGAAGGTGACACGTACGTTTGAGAGTACCCAGTGATACTCTGGCCAGTAATATGACCTCTCGCTGTCAAATATGAATCTGATATTTCTATCAAAAATATTCTTCATGTGATTAAGTGAACATAGAAGCTCTCTAGGAAGATCTGACAATATATGGGGCTCACGGAGGACATCAGAATATTTTCAAGATCTCTGATAATGCTAGAGATGCCTGTGTGAGTGCAAGGGAAGAAGGGGATACGAGTGAGTGGTTTACATTAAGTGTGAGTAGAAGGAGGTTGTGTGATGTCAACATGGTTGACTGATCATGTTCATGGATGGAGAATTACGTGGGATTGGAGTGATACCAGAGTACTGATGAATCACGGGGAAAGAGGAGGAAGAGGATGTTGGTGTATGCAGATGAGCGAGATAGGATGGTGGGTCGCTCTGATGAGGAAGGGGAAGGTACAAGGCGAACTCGAATAGATGCCACGAGGTAATGTCACTATAAACGGTGAAGAACTATAACTTGCTGATGAGTTTGGGTATTTAGAAGCCAACTAGAAAGAAAGGTACGGTAGGAAGAGAGACGAAATTCAAAACAGATTCTTGCAAGGAAGAAAACTACCAGGTGAATAGAGAGCTTTTATACGTGTAAAACAAAAAATATAACATACATATTGGAAGTGTATTAAAAGAAATCGGGTAAAGACTTGTACCAGTTCTCACGTATGGCTGCGAAAGCTACATCCATAAAGGTCTTGATATAAATGAAAGCTAAGAGCAGTAAAGGTGCATAAACTGTGCAATAAAGTTGGACTGGAGAGGATGGAGCAAGAATGAAGACGCGAGAACAGGTGGAGTGGGGAAAGCAGCATAAAGTCACATCGGCCGCAAGGCTTATACGATGATATGATCATATCTGGCCTCCTCTGTGGTCGATCTCTGTAGCTGTTGATGGATCAACTTCTTTCCATTGCCCTATCAACAGCGGTGTCCCTTAGGGTCACATCTTGTCTCCTAAACTCTTCCCTCATTTTATCAACGATTTTCTTTCTTCGACACATAAGCAAATGTACTCAACTGCTGATGACACAACAATGGATTCCTACACTCCCTTCAAATCTGCTTCATCCTCTCTCCCTCCATCTGGATCTCGTCTTAACACAACTTCCTCTCATATATCAACTCAGCCTTGGACAAGATATCTTAATGGAGTAAACGGAGCCTAGTTAAACTTAATGCCACCAAAACCTAGCTGCTGCCCTAGATGGATCTATAATTCCAGTATTTAACACAATGAACATACTTGGTATCATTGTAACTTCTAACCTATTCGAACCCTACCTCACATCAAACAAATGGCAAAGTCTACCTCTGAGAAACTGGATGACCTGTTAGATGCCGTAAATTCTTCATCTCTGAACACTCGCTCCGTTTCTACCAAGGATTAATCTGTCCCTGTATGATGAGGTGCTCTCTCACGTCTGGGGGGGTTCTAGCTATGCATACTACAGAGTGGAATCTTAGGCAGTTAGACTTGAAATTTCTCAGTCTAACCTCACAAACTGATCCGCTTGCCTCACGCCACAATGATGGTATACTTTCCTCTTGTAAAGGTATTACTCTGGTTTTTGCTCCCGAGAGCTGTCCGCTTGTGTACCCCCGCCAAATCAAGTATTACACGCAAGGCTACTACGTCACATGATTACTGTGCGGCCGCTGGCAACTCAAAGATGGGTCGTTTTGATATCTGTTTCATGACCTACACCTCATGACTAAAACTCTCTGCGCCCTCATGTCCTTCCTCACAACTAAGATCTGCGGCTTTTCAACAAGCAGGTTCTCCATTTCCTCCGAAATTCATAAAACATTTTTCCTCCTTTCGTATGTCTCCCTCTTATTAACCCTCTTCACATTTCAATTAAGGCCCGACCTCGATGTGGACTTCTGTCAGCGACTGCTGTCTGAAAAAAAAAAATAAATAAATGCAGCACGCGTGGCAGACGACAGGTTGGTGAAGATATATGGCTGTATATCATAATATACAAGGAGAAGGAAGGCGACACGGGTAAAGATGGATAGATGTAGCGAGGAAAATCCAATACGGTTACGGACACCTCAGGTGAAGATGTTACACGGAGGTGAGACTGGGAGTCGGATGCACTGAAAGCATAACGTACACAAAGCCGGAGTGAGTGGAGAACGTTGGTCTTGTTTGACGGATCAACTTAATGTGCACAATGGAGAGAGAAAAAAAATCTATATCAGTTCATGTATGACCTTAACCTACTGAGTATAAGTTGTGTGAGGCTTGGGTTGTGTGAGGCATGGGGTTGTGTGTGACACGGGTTGTGTGTGAGACATGGGATGTGTGTGCGATATGGGATGTGTGTAAGACGGGATGCGTGTGAGATTGATTTAAGAAGCTGGATGCACTACATCTACCCCATGCAATGAATAGCAGAATTCATGATGATATATACACCTAAACAAACGCCGAAATTCGAAGCCATCTTCGGTGTTTTGCCTTTCGAATGACTGAACCATAAATCCTACAAAGAATTGTTATTTGACTCAGCAGACGCCCTGTTTTCTTAGGATTTCCATCATGGAAATCACTGAAGAAGTGTCTTCACAGATGTGTGGCTCAGAGCAAATATTTACGTAAGCTATCCTTCCGGCGCTTGAGTCACAGGCTTCACGTCATTCGGTGTTGATGTTAACTTAGTCACAAGTCACAGGCGCTGCAGGTGGCGCACCGGTTCTCTCTCTCTCTCTCTCTCTCTCTCTCTCTCTCTCTCTCTCTCTCTCTCTCTCTCTCTCTCTCTCTCTCTCTCCACACACACACACCGGGAGCCAGCCAGCCAGCCAGCCAGCCCGCCCTGTCGTTCAACACTATAAACAACGAGAGATGTATGCCTCGGCCACCACCTGTTTATTGATCACCACTGTCCCTGTATTTGTGCTTCTGCGTGGGTTTGTTTGTGTGTGTGTGAATACTTTTTTGTGGTGTCTATTTTAGTACGTTACCGGGACAGTTTTACCCTTGTGTTGCCAGGTCGCTTAACCCCGTAATATCCCGCGTCTTAGACTTATGTAGTATAAGCACACACATATGCAAGTGTAGAACTCCCTTCCTGTACAAGTGAGTGATTGCCAACACACACGGCCCAGGTGACACCAAGTACCAATTCGTCCACCAGCCCCAAAGGATGCATGAACAACTTAGTCGACTATGAGCCGGCTGCCCTGTCCGGGGGAATCAACCCCATACCTATTAGGCTAGTGGGTCGCAACGCTAACCATTCCATTATGTAAGCTCGTATGGCTCCTACATGTGTAATGACCTATTTTGTACCGTAGAGGGAGGGAGATCTACACTCGGGGGGTGCCCCGATCCCTCGAACTTTATCATACAATTTCTTAAACTTTTGCAAGGTGTTCGCATTCACAGTTTCATTATTCACATTACTCCATTCGTCTCCTTCTCAAATGTTGTGACGTTTGTAAAGCTCACCACTCATACAATATGAAAGCACTTCTTTATATCTTTTCTGAAAAGTTTCTTATTTCATTCCAAGTAAAGAGCTCTGTTCGTCTAATTTTTGCATATTCGCAATGACTGTTCACCGTTGGTATCAAACTAGTTTAAAATCTTATTGGAGTCACCACTTACCCTTCTCTCATTCATGGTGCACTAATATATGGCCTCAAACCTCACTGTAACTCAGCTCTCTTCATTTTGCTACCATCCGTGTTGCCTTTCTCCGGACCTTCTGTTAGTTCTTTGAGTTTGTTTAGGTCTACTTTTGGCCTAATACACGATGTGGACAGTTTGGTGAATATCTACTTATCCAAACACCTGAATGTAACTCCATTATCTGGTAGCAGTGAGTTAGTCCTCTTTTACATCTATCCTGACATTTCTTCAGCTCATTTCCCGCTCGACACCACTTGTACCGAGGTATTCTTGCAGTGTGTCCCATCCTCAATGCCTTGCATCTACTCGGGTTGAATATCATCACCATTATATTCCCCCAACTTTGGTGTTAGTTCAACTTCCCTAATATGTTGATACATTCCTCACCATCCTCTTCTTCCCTCACGTTCTTGGTATCGTCCACAAATATATGTTCTAATGTGAGTCCTGTCCTTCTGAGGAAGTCATGCAGCACAAAGATCCATAAGAACCACGGTTCCAGGACCGAGCCCTGTGGCATGTCATAGTCGACCCCCCAACTCATGGCTCCTCCAACATGCGTCATTTGCTCCTTCCCGCAACCTCGTACGTGGTACGGTGCCACATAAACAGGTCACCGTTAAGTCGCACGGACTGTGTTGTCCGTACTCGGTCCTCATCCACCCAAAGCTTTTCCTAGGTTGAGTTGGCATGAAGATCAGATGCCTTCACGCGATGCAAGACCCTCGAGAGAAAACGGTGATAGTTTTCCACACGGGTCTCGACTGTAGTTACGTGATGCTGTTAACTTGATGAAACCAGAAATGGCAGTCTGGTCGTACATATCTGTAATAGGGACGCGTCACCAACCTCTGATGTTCAAAAGAACCAATTTCAATCAGTAAGCATTAGATGAACAAGATGCACCTGTCCGCCATCATCGTTATAGTACCAACTTACCTGTTGTCCTGTATTTTTAGATGACCTCGGTATGGCCCATCATGTCTCCTGTCATCTCTGCTTCCCATGCGCTCCAATTTAAACAGATTGCTCATACAGTCTTCCGTGACCCGCGCGTCATGCAGGAATATCATCATGCTCGCACTGGGTCTGCCTGCGCTTCGTCATTCTCATGAGAGAAAAATTTCATTCGTAAAATTCTGATCGTCCACGGAGGCACGTGACCACAGGCATCGGTGATACAGGCTCTTAATCCTTGACCATGACAGATCGACCCTGAGAATGACAGTGCGGCCCTTGAGTACGACGGTATACGACCACTGAGCATGACAGTTCGACCTCTGAACGTGACAGTTTGAACCCTAAACATGACAGTTTGACTCCCTGAAAGTAACAGGTCGACCCCTTGAACATGATAGTTTTATCCTTGAACATGACCGCTCGATCCCTGACCATGACGCTTCGACCTTTGAGGACGACACTTTACTACCACTGAGTATGAGGGTAAGACCCCTGGGTATGATGGCGTGACCTCTGATCCGGCGTTTTTAAGAGTTGCATCAAAGGCCTAGTCATGAGACCAGAGGGTCGTGACATAGCGCTTAAAACTCGTGCGTATCTTACTTGGGTGATAAATTCCTTGGCCACCACTTTGTTCCAGTCTCGACGAGAGCACCGGAGGCCAGGGCAATACGGCTGCCCGAGTCTTAGTTGACCAAGGGTCTAGCAAGACTCCCCCTTCCCGGTCCTACCTGGCCAAGGGTCAAGCAAGACTCCCCGTACAAGTCCTAGCTGGACAAGGGTCTAGCAAGACTCCCCCTCCCGGTCCTACCTGGTCAAGGGTCAAGCAAGACACTGCGTCTGAGTCCTTGGTGGCCAAGGCTGTGGCAAGACTCCCCTTCATAGCTCAATGATGAAATTCAGATTCCGTTCAGCTATTCCTTCCTGCAGCACATCATATATGCCACAGCGTCTTGCCGCACACAGCCACACACTGAATTTATTAGTAGTTCTCTCGACCTACCTTACCCCCCGGCACGCACGACGTTGCGACACCTGCACACGACGGTACGACCCCTGGGCACGGCGGTACACCTTGGGCACGACGGTACGACCCTGGGCACGATGGTACGACTCCTTGGATCCAGGAGGTTTAGCTACCCAGGTAAGACGCTGAAACCCTTAAGCTCGAAGTGAAGACATTTAGGTATGATGCCTGGCCTTTGAGCTGACCCTCTCAAGGGTCAGGTCAAAGGCCAGACCATCACATTCAAGGATCGTAACGTCGTGGTGAGAGGTTAGGGAGTCGTGCTCAAGGGTCACAGTGTCATGCTGAGAGGTTACTGAGTCGTGCTCAAAGGTCCGTGCGTCGTGACGAAGGATCATACCATCGTACGAGCTCAAGGGTCATACTGCCGTGCACAAAGGTCATAGCGTCGGGCTAAAAAATATTCCATATCACTTTTGCCATTTTTTCCAAAAACTTCGTAACGATAGACTGAATAGAAACAAAATCTAAACGTACTTCAACGAAGAAATGAAAACCATCACTGAGCAAAGCCTCTTATAGCAGTGTCCCGCCCCGGAGCCCTGCAGTGCTGCCCCAACACTTCCAGGCAGGACCGAGCCTGCCCCACATCCTACCCACCCACCAGCCGCGCGGCCCCTCACATGCTGCTGCCATGTTATTTGCCACATGACTTCATCATGGGTGGAGAAGGTCGTGCAGAGCCTGTTAATACTTCACATTCCAGGCCACACGGTGTGTGTGTGTGTGTGTGTGTGTGTGTGTGTGTTAAGGCTTCCTGCGCTAGAAGACCATATATCTTGCAATACCATATAGATGCCAGTTCAGTTGGGTGATCAATCTTGTCAATTTTTGGTTAAGTGGTCAGGCTGATATACGTTTAGGTTAGGTTAGATTAAGCTGGTTTTGGCTTGGTTGTTAGTTAATTAGGATAAGTTAGGCTAGCTGGTTAGGACAGCTTTAGATGGTTAGGTTACACTAGGTTTTGGCGGTTAAATAAGGTCAGGTTAAACGAAGTACAAATGAACTTCACTAACCATGCAAGATAAGCCATTTCCCTCACCGGTGAGGGCAACAACGCCCAGGGCCATCATTCCCAAGCTGTGAAAGTGACGCTAAAAACCATAATCACAAAAGCTATATCTAATTACACGGGGACACTTTCCTTCCTCGGGCAGTCATTTTCGATGTCTGTCAGGGGGTACACTCTTTCTCGAAGGCACAAATAGGACATTAGAGGAATACAGTTCAATACACAGGCAAATCTTTTTTCCTTAGGAAGTGTTGAGAGATGTCGACAGACTGATAGAATTCCCATCACGGGTTATTCATTCTTGCCAACATTACGCTGTATAACCAGAAAATAGTCTGGTCCATAGAATAATAATTTCAGTTGAAAACTTTCCGTCATCATCATTTCCTAACTTATGGAAAATAAACGTAATTCATAAATCGGTGGAAAATCGACACACACACACACACAAAAAAAAAATAACAACGTGGACTTTCTACGAGGTTACACAGACGTACGGACAGATAACGTCGTCAGGTTTTCACGATTTTCGCCAAGAAAAAAAATATATGCTTTCCAGTTCTCGACAGTGTGCGGGATAACATGGTCGCTCCGCAAGTCATGCTCCTCTTGATTACTAGGGTAAGCTGACACTCTAGCGGTTGTGGAATATCGCTTCAGATCAAGAAAGATTCTGTTCCATGTTGCTTCGTCTCACCGTGGCCCCTTACAACCCATCTACTTCAACATTTCTTCCTCGACCAAACTTTCTCAGAAAAGAAAGTGGTAGAGTGTTCTGAGTACCAACATTTTTCTTTCCTTTCTTTTTTTTTCACCAACCACACAGCAATTTATTCCTGAAAATATGAATCATTATTTTCTACCCTGTAACTTATTTCTGACACCTAAAGATTCGTGTGTAATGACAGGCAACTGATACCCCAAGACGAGAGAGAAAACGAAAGACCACAAAAAAACACTGGCGAATATATATATATATATATATATATATATATATATATATATATATATATATATATATATATATATATATTCATTCATTTCAGTCAAGGAGCCTATCTATGTACTTCCTGCGTATCGTAAGTGGCTACTTAAAGAGGAGAGAGAAGGGAGCTGCAAACCCTCCCACCTTTGTATCATTACTTTCGTAATCTAGAAACAAAAGGGTCATATAAGGGTTCTTCCTTTAAGGCTTTTCATCCGTAACGTTTGCATTTTCAATATGGCTTCTTACAGCCACCCGATGAAGGCCACGGCAAGGCTGTCGCTACAAACGATAGGCTATTTACAGCTCTCATTCATTCATTTATTTACAGCTCTCATTCATTCATTTATTTACAGCTCTCATTCATTCATTTATTTACAGCTCTCATTCATTCATTTATTTACAGCTCTCATTCATTCATTTATTTACAGCTCTCATTCATTCATTTATCTACAGCTCTCATTCATTCATTTATTTACAGCTCTCATTCATGCATTTATTTACAGCTCTCATTCATTCATTTATTTACAGCTCTCATTCATTCATTTATTTACAGCTCTCATTCATTCATTTATTTACAGCTCTCATTCATTCATTTATTTACAGCTCTCATTCATTCATTTATCTACAGCTCTCATTCATTCATTTATTTACAGCTCTCACCCATTCATTTATTTTCCTTGCAGCAACTGAATCTAGTTTCATTATCCACAAAATATCCAGTATAATCTCTCCTGCCAAATAAGAATTTGTACATACCCCCATGATTGAAATGACTCTTCTTCTGTACCTTTAAGTCGATAAATCCAATATTTTACTGAACTTACTGACTTCAACAACACAAGAAGAGATTTCTCAGTTATTGGGAAATGGAGAAATGTGTGTGTGGGGGTGAAGAAAATAGTATACTAAATATTCATTCAAACATTAAACTAAATCCTGCCGTTGGTCTAAGACTATATTCCCACTCATATTCCTGGCCTGTAAAATGCAGTTGAACAAAAGCACTTTTATAATTCTTTAAGTGTTTTTACATGCGTATGTGTTGATTATATGATCACTGAATAATGATGTATCTATTCGACTTTGGTTTTGAATGTCTAAGCTGTGTGTGTGCTGAAAATATGAGGAAAATAAAGTTAATACTGGAATTCAGGTTGCGCTTGCCATCACCACATTCAAGCTCCCGCCTCTTTTCCTTTCATCTGCGAGAATCCGTCAGTTTTCCTTGAAATCATTTTGATTTATCGCACACCGTCACCTCGCTACATCCCTGCTCGGCATTCATGACGAATCAAAAATTTTTGAATTTTACCATCAAGTTGTCTTACATGGCAAAAGAAATCTGTGTGTGTGGCCATATCACATCGATTTCCATTTTGACAGACGTCTGAAACGGTGGGCCGTACCGCACTTGCCCAGCTGTACTGTACGAGGGGGGAGTTTTACAGTGGAGGGACCCCATCTCTTGAACATTCTCTGCTGTCATACAACTATGTAAATCTATGTAAACTGTCTTCATTTACCATGTCCTCAGTCACCCTATTCCGTTCATCCACCACTCTTGTACTATTAAAAGTATTTCTTTACACTTAACAAGCTTCTTACTTAATTTCATATCATATCCTTTAGTTGCTTCATCTAAATCTCTCCAACAACTGTTCGTTGACCACGTCTTTAAAATCTTCAAACTTTATGATCGGGTCTCACTTCACCTTTCGTGTGTGTCGTAGCTCTTAATTCTGATACCAATTTTTGTTGTCCTCCTCTGGACTTTCTCTCTTAGCTCTTTGTGCTTCTCTGAGGTGTGATGACCAAATATGATCAGCCTATTTTAGTTTCGCTTTTATGTAAGACATGAACAGCTTGCTTAATATTTCCTTATCCATGCACTTGAAAGCTATATACGACATGTCTAAATGCCAGATCAGTCTCAATGCTTTAAAACTGAGTTTCTGACGCGCCGCCATTCAATAAAATGTCCTCACCCTTTACAACTGTTCCAAAAGTTCTTGCTTCCTGTTCCAGATCTCTAGCCATCTAAATAACTAAATAGGGTAGGAAATGTTGCGTCATTTTTGTCCAAACTAAACCTACGCTACCTCAATTACAAAAACAGTACGCTAGGCTGTGTTGACGAGGCTAGGCTAGGCTAGACTAGGCTAGGCTGTGCAATGCTATGATATGCTATTCTGCACTAGGGTTCGCATACTAGGCTAAGCTAGGCTGGTATGGTTTGTCAGTCATAAGAAATCTTGACATAATTCCACATTTTCCATGAGCTCCCAGACCGTTCCCAGTCTGGTGCACTAACTGAATGCGTAAGTTATTCTTCCTTACAAATCTGTCCTTCTTAACACGACATAACTTACCCCTTAACTTCAATTATATTAAAATACGGTGGAGCCAGGAAAGTAAGTAACTTCTGTATTACAGTATGCAAAATTTAAGTTTTGAGAGAGAGAGAGAGAGAGAGAGAGAGAGAGAGAGAGAGAGAGAGAGAGAGAGAGAGAGAGAGAGAGAGAGAGAGAGACGGGGGGGGCATCCAGCCCCGATCGATGCCACCCTGAATCTCACTTTGGATGATGTCATCAGCAAATAAGAGAAGCCTTTATCCCGGCGAAGAATGGCTGTCAATACTTCGTTGTATGAGGCCAACAAGTCACGATAAGACGCCCACAAGTAGAGGTTGTGAGTAAGTACGATCTCGGTGGATAAACCTCGACTCCTGTCCTGGGCTCCGGGATCACCTTTACTTAGTACATTCCAAATTGTTATAAATTCTTTAATAAGTGAAAAATATGTGACTTTAGGCAACATTTCTGGTTGTAATTCTTAATAAGGATGACCTATAAAGTTTTTTTCTTTGTCTTATACCCACTTATCCACGTGTACCTTATCATTTTAAAAGCAGGGACATAACATAGGGCCAAGCGAGAAGTCTTCCTCAATGACTGGGTCGTCTGGTCCTCATGAGAACCCACATAGACGGGACAGACAAGGAGGCATGAAAAACAATACAACAGTTACCCAGTAAGCAATCCTAAGGGGATGCCGTAGGAGCGCACATCCTTGCGCAGGAGTACGGACTACACATGCGGGTGAGGTGTGGCACTGATCCTCACGTGTCCCTCAGGTGACATGCACCACCAATAAAGTCTTGATCCTCAGATATCCTATGGCCTGATCACAAAATCACAAGTTCTATTAACATCACGTTCATTTTGTTGCGTGACGGTATATCTGACTGTAAAATGTCAGAAAGTAAAAGATGTACGGCAAAACTTTTCATATATATATATATATATATATATATATATATATATATATATATATATATATACATAGAGAGAGAGAGAGAGAGAGAGAGAGAGAGAGAGAGAGAGAGAGAGAGAGAGAGAGAGAGAGAATACAGATACAGAGATATGCAACGACAGATAGAGACGGGGAAGACAATATACAAACAGAAGATACAGACATATGGAGCACAGCAGTCGATACAGCCCGGGAATAATGAATTTATAGACTTCACTGCAACTCTCCACTGAAAATTCTATTTCAAAAAGAATCTTATTTAACCTTTTTCTGTTTTATATCCGAGCAAAAAGTATTAACGTTTCACTTAAGCTCCTGGGGGCCTCATATTTCCATCAAATAGGATTTTGAATTTCACAATACTTTCAGCAATGACTTTTTTTTTTTCATATCTTCACGACGTGTGTTGGTAAAAGTGTCTTCTCATGTTCCTCCGCACTCTCTCCCCCTCTCTCTCTTGCCCAAGTCCCACTGGTAACCTCTAACTGCACCATCACTCTTATGTCAAAGATCTAATCCGGGTCGTCACCGTGACCCATGCGGAACTGAAAGACAGTAATCAAGCCTGACACTGATCATCTCCCTAGTGGTGTGAGCAGCATGAGGGCCTCTCTCTCTCTCTCTCTCTCTCTCTCTCTCTCTCTCTCTCTCTCTCACACACACACACACACACCATGATTCACCTCTCTTAATTCTGGCGTCTTTCTTGTCACGTATTGCTGAATCTTCGCTCGCACGTCTGTGTTTCATCATGTAGACAGACCAAGATGGGGATACATGATGTATTTTCGAATGCGAGTCGTAAATATTTTCATTTCAACATAGTTATGGTGTGCGCCTCAAGAGAACCGTCTGGTTTGCTTCCCTGAGAACATGTTTAAGCATAAAATTTCATCCTTGAGTTCCTTGCTCAAGCTGAACCTGGCTGGTAGCTTCGTACCCTCTTTAAGGATATTTCAAAATTCATCTTCCGCAACAGCCCGTTAACGTGCTACGGTATCAAATCCCTCTTGAGAGATAAACACGACCCACCACTCTCTCTCTCTCTCTCTCTCTCTCTCTCTCTCTCTCTCTCTCTCTCTCTCTCTCTCTCTCTCTGTTGCTAAATTTCTCGTAAAGTAGAGAGTCTTACTTAATCAACAAGACCACTTAACTACCAACCAAAGTTCCCTTTCCCATTCAGTCTAATCTTTTTTTCATTTTTTCATTCTTTAAGGCATTACCATGATTCCTCCCTTATAAACCAACGTTTCCTCTACTTAATGAAATAATCGTAAGGGATTAATATGACTTCCACCCTGTCAACCAAATGTTCCTTTCCCTTACAAAGGCCCTTAAAATGGTCACCTCTTCCCCGTCAGTCTATGATGACTTTTCCTTTTAATGTCTGTTCAAGGCAGAAGCATGACCCATGTTGCCTTTCCCTTATACAAGGCCTTTTAGACAGGAACATCACCACTTCCCCGGTCTACTTGTGTTGTCTTTCCCTTACAAGTGCATAGTTCTGGAGCCTACCGACAACCTCCTGGGCCTTGGGAGAACGAGGCTTCATAACTTCTGAAGCCTCTTATTCCGGAAACCTCTTAATACCAGGAGCCTCATACAAATTCTTACAGACTCTCACTAACTTCTGGGCCTTTTAGCAACTTTTAAAGGATCTTTACACAGAGGGCCTCTGATCAACCTCGGAAGCCTCTTAACAGCTTCTTGAGTCTCTCAACTTTCAGAGCCTCTTAACACCTTCTGAAGCCTCTTTAACATCCTCCAGAGCCTCTTAACACATTCTAAAGCCTTTTAAGACATTCTGAAGCCCTCGTAAGGCATTCTGGTGCCTCGTAAGACGTTCTGGTGCCTCGTAAGATATTCTAAAGCCTCGTAAGACATTTTGGAGCTTCTTGACACTTTCTGAATGTTTCTGAAACTTTTTCGAGGTATTAAAATCTTTTGCATCCTCAGAAACTTCTAGAGCCTCCTTACACTTTTGAAACCGCTTAACAAATTCTAAAGCTTCCTGACATTTTTTTGGAGCCTCTTTACAACTTTTAGAGTATTCTGATACTTTCTGAAGTCCCGTCCAATTTCTGAATCAGTCTAGAAAGTTCAGACACCTCCGCACAACGAAAAAATTCGGAGGGCTTGTGGAAGCTTCTACAGCTTTCTAACAATTTCTGGGGCTTTTTGATAAATTCTGGAGCCTCCAGAAAACTTCTAAAGCCTCATAACCTCTGGAGCCTCTCGTGCAGAAACATCTCCAGTTGCCTACGAAACTTTGGGAGAATCTTAAGACACTTTTCGAGTTGACCAAGAAATTTCAGGAAGCCCCCATGACAAAAAAAATAACCTGGAAACTTCAAGAAATAGCTTGTACGGCCTCGGAAGATTCTGAAACCTCTAACGTGTTTTTGGATCCTTCAAATTTCAAGACGCCCCCATGGTACATAAACCGCACTATATCTATCAAGCTTCTTGAGATCTGTCTATCTCAGGAAACTCTTTAAAGCAAAATACTGTCCTATTCTCTAAACCCTCAGGAATTATTTATAATCTCCACAGAAATTTCCGTCATCCCACTGGGAAACTTCTGAGATGGCTCTCCTGAAATTGTGGCAACTCACAGTCAGCCTGGGGATAATCACAGAAACTACCAGAGTTTACTTAAAAACTTTAGCAGGTCGTCAAATAATCCTACAGGCTGCTCCTGTAGGGACCTGGTAAGCTCTGTGGAAGTCCCTCGAGAGGCCATGAAGGCTTCTCTGAGCTCTTCTTAATGGCTTGGCAAGAAATTCCTGGAGTGCCAACTCTAGGAAAAAACTTCCTGAGTCATCTAGGAAACTTCCAGGAGATCCTAGAAAACTTCCCGAGTCTTTCAAGAAAGTTACAGAAACTCCCAGGAAACTAACGAAGGTTCCGGGCCAAACCTCTGGTTCCAAACACCTGGTGCAGCAGATAGGGAGACCTTGTCTGTTACTGTGGTAGTAACGATACACGCTCCTCCTCCGTCCACCACTGAAACTATACAGTATCTTCCTCAAATCTTTCTACTTGAATTTTTTCAGATGGGATGCTAATCCTACCGACTCATTTTTTTTTCTAATATCCTCGACATAAAATACGCTGTTGCTCAGTCTTTCTCCACATCAAATACCTTCGTTAGTTTTCCTAAATCTTCATATTTTTTTTTCCTTAGGAATTGTACGATCGTGTGCCTTGCTTCTATAATGATAATTAATAGTTGTGGATTTTATAATCAGGTTCACCGTTCTTCAAATTCTGAGCCGCAGATTTTACGATCGTGCTCTGGATTCTTTAAAATTTTTGGTTACGGATTTTATGATCGCGTGCCGGAGTCTTAGAATTTTTGGTTACGGATCTTATATCCGCGTACAACATTCTTGAAAGTTTTGGTTCCGGAATTTATGATCGCATCGCCGAATTCTGGAATTTTCTATTTAATTCGCGAATTTCATGATCGCCTGCCGGACTCTGGAAATTTTTAGATCAAGGATATTACGAACATGTGCCGGATTTTCCCGTTTTCTATTTCTCACTGGTCTGTTCTTGTCAGGTTCCCGCCAGCCAGACCCCGAGCTCTCAGCGGGAGGCACTGGCGAGGAATACCCTGCAATCAACAAATAAATCTCCCCCCTGGAGGCCCTCATTGCCAGGCAAGTGGCAGTCATTGAATGAAAATATATCACGAGCGTCTGTCATCAGATGCAGGGCTCACGGGACGCTATCAAGTGTGAGTGTCAGTGTGTGATTATCTCGTATGTGTTACGGGGACAGAGTTCTACCCTGGTGTTGCCCCATCTCTTAACCTTGTATACTGGTATCGTGTCTTTAATCGTGCGTGCGTGTGTGTGTGTGTGTGTGTGTACGTGTGTGTGAGCCAAGGTACCAGGTGTAAGCACTTACCTTTTTCAATGAACTTACTCACTACTTCTACTACACGAGGGGAAGAAGCTCTACACTCGTGGGACCAAATTGGACAACCTCTTAAACCTCTGCATACTGTCAGTAACTGCCATATCCTTGTTTGTTCCATGCCATCACTACTGTGACACCATGAAAGCACTGTTAAGTCTGACGAAACATATACAGCATTACTCGTTCAGTATTATAGTAGATGAACAGAACAAGCCAGCAAATTACAAGTACTGACAGTATGCAAAAATTCATAAAGTTATGGTCTCTGGTTGTTCCATCTAATCGACTTCTGAATTTTTTTTCTTTATTTACTGTTAGCATCATGAAACTAGTTCAGAAATCTGAAAGTTGCAATCAACTCACTCCTTACACTTCTGTTCTCCATAGCAGATAAACTTGTCGCTTCTAACCTCCCTCAGTCTAAGTCAGTCCTCTTAATTTCAGTACCATCTTTGATTCTCTCTTCCAGATTTCCTCTATCAGTTCTTTCTTCTTTAAAAGAGGTAACCAAGCATGAGAGGCTTACTGTAGTTTTTGCCTACTACAGGATATGACTTAACCACGTCCATACATGTGATATGAATATTTGCCGGGAGACAGTTTAGCTCAAAAATTATCTAAAGATGGCGCTCATTCGACAGATTCGGTACCATTGTATCCCCAAAGTCCCTGTTACACACATCCTCTCGTGCTACATGATATTCCTACTGTAACTTCTTACTATATCCCATTCTCATTACTTTGCATTTTCTTAAATTCATCAAACATATATCAGATCAACTTTGGAGTTTGTCTATGTTTTCAGTCTAGTCCTGCCAAGTCGTTTACAAAAAAAAAAAAAAAAAAGTCAAGCAGTGGTTCCGAAATAGAGTCCTGTCTCACGCCACGGGTGAACCCTAACTCATTTCGAGAAGGATCCTTTAACAAATGTCCTTCGTTCCCTTCCTAAAAGGTAACTTTGTGTTCATTGAAGATATATCCTTATACCTGCCTGAAGATCCAGCGTGTTTACCAGCCTCTTACGTGGAGTGTTAAGCACTCCTCTGACGGCCCAGGAGCACGCAATCCATCCAGCTTCTTTTGGTCTAAAAGGAAGATGACTCTCTGAGAAGCTTGCGAGATTTGTTACACTTGACCTCCGCTCCCTAAATCAGTGCTCTCCCTCTCTCTCCAGTTTAGACGAGGAATACAAAAGGGACGTAAGTAGTCTCACCTTTACTAGTCATCCACTAGCTTTCTGATTATCTTTTCTGGTGTTTTATGCACGTCAATCATCAGCGAGACTGGAGTGAAGTTCAGCAAATCCCAAGTCTATTTTCTAAGGGACCGACAGAACATTTACCCTCTCTCACTTTCTTGGCACTTTACCTTCCTGCAGCGACAGAAGGTAGCTATTAATGAACGCATCAAGCAGTGTGTCAAGCATATCTTCACGCGTGTTCCGCCCATACTGAGAAACGTCACAACGAGCTGTAAACAAGTCAATCCCTTTACCGGTCTGCTTTCGTTCTTTCTAGAAACACCAACGCTTCACAAGACCTCCTCTCCAACCCATCTCACAGGCGTTGGGGTCACTGCATCTTACAAGGGTAAAACACTTTTAAACTCGTCATTTATCTCCAGGTATGTCTATACATCATCCTCTACATATCTTTCCTCCGAATCCCTCAGCCTCATTAATTGCTTCTGATCGGACAATTTACTCCAGATTAATCAAGTCAAAAGTTTTGGTTCATCTCCGTCTTGTCCACGTTATTCTCTTCAAAGTTCCTCTGTTCCTCCTTTATTATCATACTTTATCCTTGTTCTCTTATAGCATATAGGTGCAGACTGGATGTAGTACTGCCATCTCCTTTACAGTACATCCCAAAGCTCTTATTTCTGACATCTACTGAACCACGTATCTCTCTCTCTCTTCTTTAACCTCCCGTCTTTATCTACTTCTCTTTGTTCTTTACCCTCCCGTCTTTATCTACTTCTCTCTCTTCTTTAACCTCCCCTCTTTATTTATTTATTCATCTATTACTGCATAAGTGTGTGTTTTGCACTCGTGAGGCCCCATCTCCTGAACCTCTGCTTATATCACATTTTCTCAACCCTTATATACTGTCAACGTCCAGAATTTCATTCCTTGGCGTATACCCTCCGTCCTGGAGTCTCTCTCTCTCTCTCCCAAATTCCCTCTTTACATTTTCTATTAAGTTTCTTGCTTATTTCTTGTCACAGCCTCACATCTCTATCATTTTTTTTTTTTCTATTACGATATGTGACAACGGACAGCGTCTCACGTGGAAAGAGTTTTACACCCGTGTGGTCTCGTCTCATCACCTTGTGTGTATGTACCAAGGCTTTACACGTACACACACCAGCCAGAGCCAGGTACCCATTGCCTGGCTAGCCTGGAGTGCAGGATGAACACCTGAGTTGGCTGTGGGCCAAATGCCCTTCCCAGGGTTCGAACCACACACACACACACACACACACACACACACACACACACACACACACACACACACACATATATATATATATATATATATATATATATATATATATATATATATATATATATATATATATATATATATATGTATGTATGTATGTATATATATAATACATATCTGGCTTGTGAATGCCATTAAAAAGGAAATGGCTTTGACAGTTTTCACTTAATGCTACACAGGCCCCCAAAAGGCAAATCTTTATATCTGTATAATCCTTCAATTCTATCGTTTATCACATACATCAAAAAATTTGGAAAAGCTCGTCCTTTATACATTCTTTTAACGCTTGCCTGTGATGCACGTACATAACGAGTGTGTTGGGATTTCTCTGTTTCCATCACAATCAGCGTGCGATAGCCACTGATCTTTACAAGTTCTTTCCCTTTATCTAGGAATGTGTACAGACCTTCAACTCCTGCACAAGAGACTCATCACTACCTCCACACGTTCCCGCTCCCCTGCTTCATCCACCCGCTTACTCACACAACCTTGTGTACCTGCTCCTCCTGTACCCATGACCTCTGTACGCCTACATCATGACCTCTTCATGCCCACTGCTTGATCTCTGTATGCTCACACTATGACCTCCACATGCCCTCAATACACTAAGTGATCCCCCCCCCCCCCCTCTCTCTTCCCCTACCTACGATTTCTTCTCACTTATTCCTTTATTCAACGGTAAATGTCATCATGAGAACTTCTATCACTTACTCTTCCAGGCCACGTCTCAGCTATAGCCTACACCCTACCAGTGGGTTGCCTCACACACACATACATACACCCACCCAACACCAGACTGCCTCTACCTTCACTTTCCATTCGGCACCATCAATCTGGACACCATTCAACATTCTCTTTGACATTTTCCACGTCCTCCCGTCCAATATTTCACAAAATGTATTTCCCAAATAGTTGGGTCTCTCTCTCTCTCTCTCTCTCTCTCTCTCTCTCTCTCTCTCTCTCTCTCTCTCTCTCTCTCTCTCTCTCTCTCTCACACACACACACACACACACACACACACGAAATGACATCATACAACCGCGTTTCTAAATGTTTCTATATTCACGCTTTTTTTACTTCACGCCTTCTGCTGTGCAAGAGGCTTTTCCCAAGACCAACATCTGTATCTTCCTTATTTCTCTGTAACCTTAACCAAGTTTTCTTTAACCTGATCTCTGGTTCTGATGGAACAACATTGCCGGGTTAGGTTCCCTCTCAAAGTCTCTGGTCCAAGATCCTTACCAACACTTCCAGCCATGACCACCTCACGTGAACCTCTGCGCCAGCGTAGCCCCTGCACCGCTGCCATCTCAAAGAATCCCAACACTGCTTTATGCACACCCATCACTGTTTAACAGACTCTCAACACTGCTTAATACAATCCTACCACTGTTTAACGGAAGCCCAACACTGTTTAACGGAATCCAACACAGCCTTCTTAGACTCCCTGCCCTGCTTAACAAAATCCCTAACACTGTTTTATAGAATCCCAACGCAGCTTAATGGAATCTCAACATTGCTTAATGGAATCCCAACATTGCTTAATAAAATCCCTATATTGCTTAATGGAATCCCAACATTGCTTAATAAAATCCCTACATTGCTCACTCCAATATTTCAACTCTAGACAATCTTTACGTTCCTCTACCTTCTGCTGTCCACGCGGTCGTGTTCTTATTCCCAGGTTTCTCCTAGCACATATAATAGGGTAAACGATGGTAGGTTTCACAGTCAGACAGTCCTTTCAAAGCACTGTTTAGAACACATCCAGAACACAGTTCAGTTCGTCACTAAACTATCAAAATCTTGGAAAAAATAGAACAAAAACAAAGACTATCAGCAAAACTAATTCCACCACTCGGAAATAAACCCTAAAAAATTATAAATTCGAAAATCTAACAATAAAATTTCAAAATACTTTTCGTGGTTATTTCGGTAACTCGGTTTTTTTTCACGTTGGATAATGATTAAATGCAACACAAATGTGGTCGTATGTTACCTTTGCAGTAGAGTAATAGAACCTCGTAATATTGTAAAGGTGAACGTTACTATTACATTCAGGACAGAGTTACACAGTTACTTTAATCATATTAATTATTACTGAAGCTGTGTAATCCGGAAGAAGAGATTATCAGCCAAAATCCTTCCTCATCTGAGTACCCGGCGACAGACATATCTTCCATCATTCATTTTTCTAAAAAAAATTCCATGCCAGCAGATTCTCCCTCTACTACACCGGTGTAGTTCCTTCATAATATACCAGAGGTGGGTGGGAGTGGGAAGTGGGGAGGAACCATCCGCTTTACTACTATGTCTCTATCTGTATTGGTGGGAGGGGAGGAGCTTTCTCCTTTACTACCATGTCCCCCATCTATATTGGTGGGTGGGGAGGAGCCTTCCCTCATACTCTGTCTTCACCTGTACGTATCAGGAATGTAGGATACCATTACTGACAAGATGACCACGTCACAAGGCCATCAGGTCTTCTGTTATCTGCCTATCCCGTGCACTCCTCCCGCCCATACTGTTTACCCAGTGTTTTCCTTTGATTCTCAAAGACGATCTGGACTACAGTTATCCCGTCTTCCCCGGGACAGCTTCCTGCAGTCCGTCATTAATACAGTTTTAGTAATGCCTCTTCATAGCTCCCCTACCACACCACTACCTTCTTGTACTTCATGCGCCAAAAAAAACGTTTATGATTCTTGGACTTACCTACCCACATTATGAAAAACAAATACAGCCCAGGAATTACATAGCTAAATAATGTGTATAATGTTATATAATGAGTTCTGTGTAATGTTTAAAACTCAATTATTTAAAAAGACACCCAATTAATCCGCCAGCCTCATTATCCACACGTTACTCGTAATTTCAAGAAAAAAAACATCTAGACCGGACAAAACTAGAAAAGTCAATACCAGCAAGTGAATGCAATATGTCTCCCTCCATATGCCAAGACTCATCGAGATGAATCAGGAGAGGTGGGAGCTACCGAGTGTGGGAGGATCACGGTAAAGGATCTCGCCTGTTAACCCTGCTCCTCTTCTACAACACAGGAGGTGTCCCGTGGTCTACTCCCGTTCCCTCCTCAGGGGTGTCTGGGTAGCCCGGGTCTGTGTTTGGGGTTGCGCGAGAGAGAGATCCGTAGCAGTCTACCCCATCCTTCTCGGAAACAGTCTTCTGCAAGTCAGCGGGGAGTTTATTACCCGGGAACCCCCCCCCCCCCCCCCCATGTGGGCAGGAGATGAACGCATAATACAGGACCTAAGGGTGAAGAAGCGCCCTCAGTGAGGTAATATACAGGGCGGGGCAAAACCCAAGGTGATGCAACACTGGGTGGGGCAAGAACCAGGGTAAGGCAAGATACATGGTTTCATCCCCTACAGTTCATCTACTGCATGGGATCTGTTGTGACATTGTGCTGGGTTTCATCGATGGAGCAGTGACAACGCAATGGTAAACTTTGACTTCCAAGGGTAAAGAGGGTCCTGAGGTTGAGTGAGCCTTCAGTAGATATCGAAGGTCATCTAACCCAACTGGACGGGCCGAGTCCCAGCCGCTGAGCTGGTTCGTTGATTGACTGAGCTGTTGGAGGCTGATAACAGCAGGACAAGTAACCACCACAGCTTGGCTAGTCCAATTACGTTCGGTAAATACTTATCCAAGACTTTTGACATAAAAACTAGAGAATGGATGTGAGTAAATGTGGTTTGTCTTCATCTGTTCCTAGCACAACCTAGCTAACGCGGGGAAACAGCAGACAAGTATGAAAGAAGCACCTTTATATGTCTCCACTGTTCATACCAGGGTGTTCCTGGTGGCTGGTGGCAACCTGTTGAACAGTCTCGGACCCCAGACGATCAAGGTGTTTCCTATTCTTGTGACTAACACGAATTATGATGCGAGTGTTAATGTTTTAGTCGCCCATGCCTCTCGTGCCAACTAGAACTATTTTTGAGTGTAGGCGGAAAAATAAGCATTTCAGAACTTCCCACGGAACCTCCAGGTGCAAATTATGATGTCCGGCACATCTCCCGTCATCGACATGATAAGGGTTACGCGGAACAACATCTCTATGATCAATTTCATGAGCATCAGCTGAAACAAGTCATGGCATAAAAAGCCATGACTGTAGTTCTTAAACAGCAAACCTAATACAGAAAAAAGCCAATAATGATCAAATCACAAACTTTATCTGTAAATAGTGGGGCGAATATAAGAAAAAAAAAAGAGCCAACATTCATGATAATAAATGAACTATGACCAAGAGTAATGACCAAGAAACAAAACTATGCCTATCTCATGGAGTGAAACCTTCCCTGCTGGGAAGAGGAAGAAAAAGAAGAAGGAGGAGGAAGAAATCAGAAAGGATAACATGAAGAAACGACAAAAACAATCTCTCTCAGGGGCGCGAGGTATTTAAGAATGAATAAATTAACCTTGACGGGTTGCACAAGTCGCTATGATTACAATATAACAGGCACAGAGTGCAGGGAATGGCTGTCAACATTAAGGCTAGCGACTTCTGCTCTTGAACAGTTGTTCAAATACGTGAAGTAACAGATGTACAGACTGGCACTACACACTACCCACTCCTCCAGCCGTCCTAATGTCAAGTGGTGTCATGACCTGTGTATCCAGTAACCTGACATATTCCATGAATATTGGCTCCATTTCTTTGGGAAGCATGAAACTTCTCGTGTATATCATATAATATTACTCTTCTTAACACCTCCTTAAGGGTGTACTTCAGAAATCTAAGTCTTTCATCGACACAATGTTTCAACATGCAATATCCAATGCAATTTGACATGACCTTTCGATCCGATGCAATGTTCTCACCGCTTTTTTCAAAAATGATCTAACAAACATTCCTTCATCCTCACACTGATATCAATCACTTTAATGAGAAAGTAATTAAGCAACCAGATCTCATATCTCATCTATCACTTCCCCTTCTCTGCTCACGTCCTTCACCTCACTTCAAAATCCCATGATACTCAGCAAATACTTGAGACCAGTTTTAATTCTTAGATGCCCGTTTTTTAACGTTCTAGGGATAACTATGAGAAAATGACCTTGACATTATCCAATCATTACCGCGCAAGAATTAAGACACGAATCTTTTACATCCATTCAAATATCAGCTGCGAAAGCGATAACGATGATACACAAAAACATTTTTAGAGCAAGAATACGTCATTCCAAATACGAACCCATTACCTTCAGATCACAGCACAAAATCGGCCACGATAGTTACTAAGCAAACACTCAGCACTTCCTCGGTGTACTTAATGCAATAAGAATACTAGGGAAATCATGAATGATGCAGCAAACATCGTATCCGTCAGGAGCTGTAACACAATTATCTATTCAGAATGGACTACTGCTGATGTGACGTGCTCGGAGAGGCCGGCCAGTCATGATGTCTCCAGACGATCAACGCAGCTGACTTGAGCAAGAGAATCCACTGAAACAGGTAGATATGGAAGACGGAAAACGTAATGTGGTATAACTTTTGAGGGAGCTGAATCTCAATAATGTTTTTGATAAATAATAATGATAATGATAATACTAAAATAATAATAATAACAATCATAATAATAATAATAATAATAATAATAATAATAACTTTATTTCAGGTCCTGATATGACCATGTCGTGATATGTAAGACAAAAACACGGCTCATAATCAGAGACAAATGTCATGGAACATAATACAGTCATGGACACTGGATTTGCACCTTGTGCATGGCGTTATGACACTTACTAGTATTACGGTAAGAGCTTTTTACATGATAGCCTGGCATTTAACCGTCGTGGTGCAGAGGTGTACCGCCGCGTTCAATGGTGGTACCGTTATGCTCTAGGGGTCGTCAATGTGTCGGCGCAGTTCACATCTGGTGTGGCATGCATTTCATCCCTCAGAACTTTCTCTTTCCATCGCCCGCTACAACGAACATCGTCAACATAGGGAGACACCATACAAACTTCCGTGAAATGTTTGGTCCACCTGATCTGCCAGTATATTTAAATTCATCCATCTCACAACCCCTCCCAAACCACGTCATAGCCACCGAGGCAAATATGTAGTTTAACATGCGACAACAAGAGATGTGAGAGCAACGGGACTTGATTAGTACTTAGAAAACATGTATGTGTAACAAGCTGCCTATTTACATAAAATACCGGATGAGAATCGAGTTTCCCGACCTCTAAACTAGGCTCCAAAATCCAGAAACGAAAGCTTTAAGGTAACAATGCAAGATGTTAGATACAAATGGGTTTTTGTATCCACATTTACAAGAGAGTTTTACAGCACCTTTCTTTGAATGAATGACTTTTAGTCACCTCTGTGGAAATAAGAATATTTTGTAATCGACGGCCCGGCATTCAAACTTAACCCTTAAAGGTTCGGTCACCACGCCCAACAGTCGCTTTGTAGTGGCTAAGTGGTAGTCATGAATTGCTCATAAAACTACCCTTGGTGCCTAACTCCATTCCTCAAGTGGCAGTATGAACTGGTCATTTCGTCACCATCCGATCTGTCGTGTAAATCTCTGAAGCCTGTCAGGATGCTGGGCCACCAGCTTCACACACACACACTAGCCACCACCGAAAATAAACCAAAAGTAATTCTGCACGGGGACGTAGCGCGTCCAGGTCCGTCCTCTGATTAAGGCATTCACGGGTACACAACAGCACCATCACTTCCAGCAAACTCGGCCTCAGCCTCGCTCACAGTAATATTAGGTTATAAAAACTGCTATGGCTGCTCAATTTCCTATATTCCCTTCAGGCTTGACGTTAAGGTATATATATATATATATATATATATATATATATATATATATATATATATATATATATATATATTTATTATATTATTTTTTTATTATACTTTGTCGCTGTCTCCCGCGTTTGCGAGGTAGCGCAAGGAAACAGACGAAAGAAATGGCCCAACCCCCCCCCATACACATGTATATACATACGTCCACACACGCAAATATACATACCTACACAGCTTTCCATGGTTTACCCCAGACGCTTCACATGCCTTGATTCAATCCACTGACAGCACGTCAACCCCGGTATACCACATCGCTCCAATTCACTCTATTCCTTGCCCTCCTTTCACCCTCCTGCATGTTCAGGCCCCGATCACACAAAATCTTTTTCACTCCATCTTTCCACCTCCAATTTGGTCTCCCTCTTCTCCTTGTTCCCTCCACCTCCGACACATATATCCTCTTGGTCAATCTTTCCTCACTCATCCTCTCCATGTGCCCAAACCACTTCAAAACACCCTCTTCTGCTCTCTCAACCACGCTCTTTTTATTTCCACACATCTCTCTTACCCTTACGTTACTCACTCGATCAAACCACCTCACACCACACATTGTCCTCAAACATCTCATTTCCAGCACATCCATCCTCCTGCGCACAACTCTATCCATAGCCCACGCCTCGCAACCATACAACATTGTTGGAACCACTATTCCTTCAAACATACCCATTTTTGCTTTCCGAGATAATGTTCTCGACTTCCACACATTCTTCAAGGCCCCCAGGATTTTCGCCCCCTCCCCCACCCTAAGATCCACTTCCGCTTCCATGGTTCCATCCGCTGCCAGATCCACTCCCAGATATCTAAAACACTTCACTTCCTCCAGTTTTTCTCCATTCAAACTCACCTCCCAATTGACTTGACCCTCAACCCTACTGTACCTAATAACCTTGCTCTTATTCACATTTACTCTTAACTTTCTTCTTCCACACACTTTTCCAAACTCAGTCACCAGCTTCTGCAGTTTCTCACATGAATCAGCCACCAGCGCTGTATCATCAGCGAACAACAACTGACTCACTTCCCAAGCTCTCTCATCCCCAACAGACTTCATACTTGCCCCTCTTTCCAAAACTCTTGCATTTACCTCCCTAACAACCCCATCCATAAACAAATTAAACAACCATGGAGACATCACACACCCCTGCCGCAAACCTACATTCACTGAGAACCAATCACTTTCCTCTCTTCCTACACGTACACATGCCTTACATCCTCGATAAAAACTTTTCACTGCTTCTAACAACTTTCCTCCCACACCATATATTCTTAATACCTTCCACAGAGCATCTCTATCAACTCTATCATATGCCTTCTCCAGATCCATAAATGCTACATACAAATCCATTTGCTTTTCTAAGTATTTCTCACATACATTCTTCAAAGCAAACACCTGATCCACACATCCTCTACCACTTCTGAAACCACACTGCTCTTCCCCAATCTGATGCTCTGTACATGCCTTCACCTTCTCAATCAATACCCTCCCATATAATTTACCAGGAATACTCAACAAACTTATACCTCTGTAATATATATATATATATATATATATATATATATATATATATATATATATATATATATATATATAATTAAGCTTTCCTTGATGATTTTAATGATTATAAAATAATAATACTGTTCCTAGCTGTAGGTAAAATATGAGAAGCCTATATCTTCCCTGCATTTCACTGCCGTAGTACGGAGAACACTAATTCTTTTTTTCTATCATTTCTCTAACACATTTCCTCGTCTGAAAATTGTACATCATTTAGTTGGAATAAAGCTTTTCGTGTGAACTCGGATTCTAACATTTGAAAAACGCACATTTTGGCACAGTTGATCATATGTAAAAGTATTTGCAGTGGTAAAAAATATGTAGCAACTCAAATTCAAAGATGAATTTCAGAAGTAAATGACTAAATCTGGATCAAGTAACTTCGTCTTCCGGACATGAGGAAGAATTAAGACTATAATAAGCCAAATCAAGACTATAATAAACCAAATTAAGACTATAATAAATCAAAGGGAAAATATAATTTCCTAATACCATGGTAAATCACATGTGTGGGCCTGTCATATCAATTTCAAAACTATATAAAAACTCTGCTAAGGAAAACTGAGCATATGCACCGTAAATCATCCTACGTGGCAGCTCGATACGAAAACAGTAAAGTTTTTAGCGAACAGCCTTTGCAAGGCAATGCTAGGTCCACCCTAAAGATATATTACATCTGAATTCCCAAGAGCGTTGTAAACAAAAAATTCTATTCCTAAACACGTTTATATGCAGGGGAGTAAGTACCTTATGCTAGGCTACGTTCGATCAGGTCCCAGAGAACAGCCAGATTTTTCAACTCACACCCCTGGGCTTTATGTTACACCTTTCTGAACAACGTCCTTCAATTTCATGTTGTTCATGTGTGAATCACCATTCAAGAAATTTTCTTTGCATATATGTCTTCCGTTTCCCCGTACTGAACAAAGGAAGGTAATGTTACCACGGAATACAACATAAAACTTCGTGAAATACTTTCAAGGATTCTTAAATGTGAAATAAGTGAACCGAATCTTCAAACGTTCGTTCTTCACCGGATCAACAATGAATTGCATGTGGCGATAAATTACTGAATGCAAGTTTTAAGTTTATCCCTGGGGATAGGGGAAGGCGACTAAAAGGGGAGGAGCGAGGAGGCTGGAAATCCTCCCCTCTCGTTTTTAATTTTCCAAGAGAAGGAACAGAGAAGGGGGCCAAGTGAGGATTTCCCGAAAAAGCTCAGTCCTCTGTTCTTAACGCTACCTCGCTGACGCGGTAAATGGCGAATAGTATGAACAAAAAAGTTTTAAGTTGTCCAGCCAGGTCTTCCTGGAATTGCTTTCCTCAGTCCGTAATTACTGTTTGATTTACGACGACTGATCTCTCGGTCTTTAAAATAATCTTTAGGTAAATAAACAATTCACAGGTTCCAGCGATAGCAAGATAAGTGTCTCTTCATGCCCTTCTTACCCAGTCAGAGTCTGTGGTTACGTCTTTTATTCAGAACCCAGTTTTGACGCTTCGGTTTCGCATTAATAAATCATTTTCATTACATTTATTGTAATTCTTCTTTGATTTTTTGAAGAGACATAAGAGCAATGGGTCTTCTCTCGGCTAAAAACATTACAGACAACACTAACTTTGATGTCATCGAATAATCACTACAGCGAAACGTGGGAAGGGTGACTGATAGGGTGAATACGTAACGAAGTGGGCCAGCACTGATATACATACACAATCTTTGCATCTCGACTTTGCTCGATATTTCTTTGCACAACTCCACAACAGTCCTATGCAACTTCACAACTATACTTTCTTTAGTTCAAGCTACAGAAAAAAATACGGAATAAGAACAGTTTTCAAAAGAAGTCAAAATATTTCTGCAAAGGCAATCAATCTGAAAATTATAATAAAGTCAATTTCTCCGGACATATTCCTTTTATTTAAGGCGTATATTGGAAGCATTTTACCCCCAAATGCTGAAAATAACTTTTTTATCGAAAATTGCAGGGAACAGGCAGCACCAGCAGGGAGAGAAAGTTTTTATTTCATTTAATTTTCTGTGACCCAGCGTTCTGGCACTGGTGAAGTGAATGATGTGGGAGTGGTTTATATAAATTTTATTAAAAATCGAAATTTTTCCTTCGAGAGGTAAGAGTTCAACCTGAACAGTCAGGTCCCTGAATTTCTTTTTCTTCAATCACAGCAGGTTAGACGTACTCCTTATCAATTGCTGTTTTACGGAAGAAAAATTAATGTAGGGACGTGAGCATTCAGGCCAAAATCCTAATCATTACTCAACAAAAGCTGGAATTATTTGTCTGACATTAAACCCGTCCCACATCTATCTACAGTCGAGTTCCATGACGTTTCGCCTGGTGACTGTTTAAAGTGCAATAAAATAGTGATGCATATATTTCATAAGTGAAATCTACGAACTGAGCGACAAGACAAAAAAAAAAAAAATAGACAAGTACATCTTCCTCGCATTCGACTGAGCGATTTACGTTTATTTACACAAAATAATTAGTTTGGTTTCGTATCACAGTTGTGCGGATTCGAGATATGGAATGTCATTTGTTTGTCCGTTGGTCTGTCTTAAACAACCTTAACTCTGTCTACTGAAGCGTTGAAAAAAAATGAAACACGAGACGGCATTCAAGCCAAAATGTTTTGAGAATAAAGGATGACAACACTTGTCTGCCCGTCTACCGCCAACTTTCTTAATCTGAATTTGTTTTCAAAGTAACAGTAGCCTTCATTAACTACTTCTTATCGTAACTGTGTTCTGTTAAATTTAATGGCCACTACCTGCAAAGTGGTCACTATCCCATTAACCCATAAAATGCGGATATACAATATATTGGATTTTTCAACAAATATGGCGACATCAAGGCACCTGTGACTAGCAATATTCCCGTTGTCATAATTTACTGACTTAAGCCAAATTTCATATTGCTTACCTTGTCATTGGCCTGAGGTTGAAAGATCGTAAAATTTCACCCACATTACCACACACACACATTAGCTTCGATGTCCTGATCAACACAAATTTCATGGAGCTCTTTCACCCAACGTAACGAACACAACAGATGGACGTATCCGCTCACGGCAACCAGCCAATCAGCGCTCAGCTCGCCACCACAGGAGATACGAACCGTAGATTCCTTTATATATCTTATTTCCTGACCGCTTTTGATAGTGTTAACGAAAGTTTCCTGTTTCATGAAATTACAAAAGAAAAATATATATATATGTGATTTCCTACTGATGTGGGTTGAGATCGATCTTTTCTTCTCTAGTGAAACTGGTGATATTTTATATACCAAGGATACGTAAGCACACCCAGGGTCGGTCCTAGCCTTCTAGGAGCCTCACAAACACTTCAAACTCCCCCCTTATATCGCGAACTCTACGAAGCCCCAGGGGTATACTCCCGAAAAGAAAAAAATATCCCGCATTCTGCAGGATGCCATCCATATAACCTGTCGGGACAAGGAGGGGCCCTTCGTGGTGGAGGCCCTACGTTCATGAGAGTACAGAGCGTATGAGAATGGCCATCCTTGACTACACCACAACATCCAATTTAACCAATGACAAACTAAACCAGAAACCATCACTCGACCCACCCATTTTCATTATCTTTTTTTTTTTTTACTGTAAACAAAATCTTAAAACACCATTACTGGCCTCAAGTCACTATGGTCTTGTTATTACTGACAACGGATGCAAGTTAGACACGGGAACTAGAGTGATAAAAGTTTAATCAACTATAAAATAAAACGGTAAAACTATTTAGTCGATTTTTGACTAAAATTTCATTTTTGAGCAGCAAAAGCGGAATCTTGGAATAATTTAGCATACAGCTGTCGTTGACATGATTGGCGCAATAGTGTGATAAAAGATTCACCTGGTGCAACGGGCAGCCACAACAGCGCCCAAGCCAGCGGCCAAGACACACTTAGCGAAACGATTAACTGAAGATGTTTTCAGAGAACGTCGACATCTTTATGAATTACTCCCTCAAAGGGGCTACCAAGCCCACGATCTGCTAAAAGTTGCAAGAGGAAATAACGTAGACAGAATGCATTTTATCATACGTGTGTTAAGGGAGATTTTACACACTGTAACAAAGTTTCTTATACTACAAATTTAATCTTACACAGTTCTAGTTTAATGCAACAGTTTTGCAGTGAATATTATTGGTCTGGGAAAATGGTAAATAAGACTGTGAGGCTATAAATGTAGTCATAATGTACGCCAATCAGCGGTTATCTGAAATTTCTTAATATCTTCTACCAGACCAGTCGGGTGATACCAGAACTGTACTGTCTGGTAGTAAGCCATGAAGATCTACAAGCAAGTTTTATAACATCAGGTCTAGACGGTGTTGTGGAAACAAGGCTAGGCTACGGAGCCTTACTGTTGAAGTCTTTGTTTGTCTATGGAAGGGCAATAAACGCTGAACGCACAATTGAACAGACATACAACAAGACTTCGACAGCAAGGCTCCACATAGCCTAGTCTTCTAGAAGCCCATAGCGACCATGACTGACCTGACTTGTCAACTTTAAAGGTTATGATGTTAGCAGGCACCTCTGAAAGACCAGTTTGTTATCAGATTATGACACCTGAAATGTCTGAAGCTCTGATCAACATATTTATCATAGGTACCTGAGATGATACAAGACCACACACTCGGCTCCAGAACACAGTTTGTTTTGACGCTGCTGGAAGAACTTCCTCTACCTATATTGGTGACCATGAGAGACCTAGCCACCAGGGGTAGTATGATGTGAGAGGCGGACTTACCATCTTACCTCTCTCTCACTTCGAATGTAATCTATAACATATCACATTTTGTCTTCTCTCATTTTCTAAACCTCATAATTCATTGGTATTTTCGGAATGATTATCACTGTACTTATCCCCAAGGATAAGAGAGAAAGTCTACCGGCCATGTATTTTCTACGTGTCTTAGATGGCTGTAAATATGAGTGGGCTGGACATCCTTCCCTACTGTATTACTTTCTGAAGAAGGAACCAAGCGAGGATCTTTTTTTCTTTTCTTACCTTTACGGCTCAGTCATCTTTTCTCGACGCTGTCCCGCTCACCCAGGAAACAACGAACATGTATCAAGTAATTCCAATACTGGAGATGATGAAGCTTTAAGTTCATGTAATGTGTGACATTCACCTCAACGAAAGGTAGGAAGTTAGGTTAGGTTAGGTTAGGTTAGGTTAGGTTAGGTTAGGTTAGGTTAGGTTAGGTTAGGTTTTCTTTGGAAAGAATATTCCGATCGCGTTATTCGTACTTTTCACTGACTAACGCCACGTCAAACGCACGGAATATCTACAGTTTTCTTTGTGTTCTGAACCTACTTTCTCTTGTGATGATTAGCTTGTTTCCAGTGAAAATGTTACGGGAGCTACACACATCAGCTAGTCTCATGTACTGTACGCTTCATACCACGTTATCCGCCTTTGAACTAGGACGTATAATTAGTTCACCCTAACGACTTCAAGCACTGAGCTGGACCTCTTGACCTTGCTAGAATGACCTTCCAGCTTGCCCTCATACTTTTAACTATGATGTCATGGCCTTTGACCTGGCCCTCTACGATAAGGTCTAAAGCCAAGGTATCTTTATCAGACCAACTAAAGGTCAGGCTGTTATCCTCAGATCAAACAAAGGCCAGGTTATCATCATCAAATCAAACAAAGGCCAGATTATCTTCGTCAGGTCAAACAAAGGCCAGATTATTATCATCAGGTCAAACAAAGGCCAGGTTATCATCATCAGATCAAACAAAGGCCAGATTATTATCATCAGGTCAAACAAAGGCCAGGTTATTATCATCAGGTCAAACAAAGGCCAGATTATTATCGTCAGGTCAAACAAAGGCCACATTATTATCATCAGATCAAACAAAGGCCAGATTATTATCGTCAGGTCGAACAAAGGCCAGGTTATCATCATCAGATCAAACAAAGGCCAGATTATTAACGTCAGGTCAAACAAAGGCCAGGTTATTATCATCAGATCAAATAAAGGCCAGATTATCATCAGGTCAAACAAAGGCCAGATTATTATCATCAGGTCAAACAAAGGCCAGATTATTATCATCAGGTCAAACAAAGGCCAGGTTATCATCATCAGATCAAACAAAGGCCAGATTATTATCGTCAGGTCAAACAAAGGCCAGGTTATTATCATCAGATCAAATAAAGGCCAGATTATTATCATCAGGTCAAACAAAGGCCAGATTATTATCATCAGGTCAAACAAAGGCCAGATTATTATCATCAGGTCAAACAAAGGCCAGGTTATCATCATCAGATCAAAGGCCAGATTATTATCATCTGGTCAAACAAAGGCCAGATTATTATCATCAGAACAAAGGCCAGATTATTATCATCAGGTCAAACAAAGGCCAGAATATTATCATCAGGTCAAACAAAGGCCAGGTTATCATCATCAGATCAAACAAAGGCCAGATTATTATCGTCAGGTCAAACAAAGGCCAGATTATTACCGTCAGGTCAAACAAAGGCCAGATTATTATCGCCAGGTCAAACAAAGGCCAGATTATCTTCCTGAGGTCAAACAAAGGCCAGGTTACCATCGTCAGGTCAAACAAAGGCCACGCCATCATCCAGGTTATCATCGTCAGGTCAAACAAAGGCCAGGTCATCATTGACATGTCAAACAAAGACCAAGTTACCATCGTCAGGTTAAACAAAGGCCATCATCGTCAAGTCCACGTTTCCTGCTCAAGCAACGCTTCGAGCGTGAATAAAACTGGCGGAGATCAATAAAGTTAGTCTTAAGTTCATCTTGACACACATCGACTGGATTGTAATTCCAGCGTGCGTGCCGGGCGTCCAGCCGCGCTGCGTGGGCCAGCATATTTGTACACACGCCTTGTACTTGGCTCTCACAACCTACCACACCACCTGTGGTTCCTCTGTTATCTCCTGCAGTAGAAAGTATCCTGGTTATAACCATTCCTTCACCCTCAGTCATAACCCTACTGGCCACAACATCAGTGAAGGCGATAGATAAGCCTAGGGACAAAATTCTTCGCCGTCCAAATCGATGGCATCCTTGCACCAGCTACATCATGCAACCAATTGTAAACAACATCTTCGTATTACTTCTATGCTACTGTTTCTTGTTGGCTTACCCCACAAACCACACGTCTGCCCCACAAACCATAGGTCTGCCCCACACACCATAGGTCTGCTCCACACTTCATAGGTTTGCCCCACACACCATAGGTCTGCCCACACAACATAGGTCTGCCCACACAACATAGGTCTGCCCCACACACCATAGGTCTGCCCCACACATCATAGGTCTGCCCCACAAACCACTTGTCTGCCCCACACATCATAGGTCTGCCCCACACAACATAGGTCTGCCCACACAACATAGGTTTGCCCCACACACCATAGGTTTGCCCACACACCATACATTCTCATACATTTCATAACCATAACGTGTCTGATACACTCAACTCAAAATAATGATAATAATAATAATAATAATAATAATAATAATAATGATAATAATAATAATAATAATAATAATAATAATAATAATCATAATAATAATATGAGCGCATTTTCCTTTTCCACATTAACATGGTTGATACTTATATCAAAATGAATGTTACAATCTTCTACAAAAGCCTAAGTTGGACCACCCTGTATGGCCAGCCACACTCTGCGTTTAGGGCCACCCTGTACGGCCGCCCAATCTCTATGTTTAGGGCCACCCTGTACAGCCGCCCATACTTTATGTTTAGGCCACACTGTGCAGCCGCCCAAACTCTATGTTTAGGGCCATCCTGGACGGCCGCCCACACTCTATGCTTAGGGCCACTTGTATGGCCGCCCAAACTCTGTGTTTAGGGCCACCCTGTACGGCCGCCCACACTCTATGTTTAGGGCCACCCTGGCCGGCCGCCCACACTGCTAATTTCGTCGTTGTTTTCTCTTCTTTTCACCAGTAGTGTGAGACCTGGTCCGTGCAGTTGCTGGGGCAGTGGCCTCCCGTCGTGTTGATCGCTCCCATCAAACACCCGTGAGCGGCAGAAAATGACGTCATCAAGACTATACATCAGCTTTGAGAGAACACACACTCGCCCCTTGCATCTACAACCCCGCCAGCGGCTGGTCCACTGCAGACAGCCGCTCACAAGGCGTCCTCCCTCCCTCACAAACGTCCCTCACACACACACACACACACACACACACATGCACCTCACTATTTCCCTCCCATGACATAAGGCGGTGAGTCAGGCGCCATCTCCTCCCGGTAATGAATGATGAATCTCCCGTTACAGTCCATCAAGAGCGCCATTGGTGGTGACACATCGTTCACACAAACCTATTGCCGGGTAAGGCTGGTCTCCCCGTCAGGTTAGTGATCCAGTAAGGGCAATTCAGTCATACTCTCCAGCCACTCCCACGTTAACCGAAGCTGATGCACACCACACACGGCTACTGCAGCAACCCTCTGAAAGGTGGGTCCCCCAGGCGTCTTCATCGTAAGGAAGGAACTCTTTGCTAAGTTTACGTTGCGTACGATTTCCATATAGGATTTCTTCCTGAATAACATGTGAGGAAGTGTGTGTGTGTGTGTGTGTGTGTGTGTAATTACCAATTTGTACTGTACGGGGAGGGAATTATATACTTGTGGAGCCCTATTACTTGGTCTTTCTCACGTATCATACAACTTCTTCAACTTATATATGATGTAAACTTATGCATGGTCTCTGCGTCAATCTTGTCCGCAGTGAGTTTACTCTGTTCATCCACAATTGTACAATATATGTCCTTCTTTACGTCTCTAATTTGAGAAGTTTCTTACTGACTCATGTAATGTCCTCTGCTTGCTCTGTCTCTACATCTCTTGAAGAACAGTTCGTTGTCCATGTCATCAGTCTGTTTCAAAAACTTATAAGTTGTGATCAGGTCACCCGTTACTCTTCTTTCTTCCAAGGTGGGTAAATTTAAACACTCGAACCTTTTCCCTATAATTCAGCTCTCTGAACTCTGGCGTCATCTTTGTTGCCCTCCTCTCGATCTTCTCCATTAGCTCTTTGGTGCATCTTTACGCACGGCAACCAAACATGAGACGCATATTCTACCTTTGGCCATATGAAAGATAGGAACAGCTTGCTATGTACTTCCTCATCAGTGTGCTGCAGGGCTATACTGTAATACTGGCAAAAAGAAAGTCTTTCTCTCACTATCCTCCTAATGTGGGGCTCTGCTGACAAGTTAGTGATGGTGTCGAATGTGAAATCCTTCCCCTCACACACACACAATCCTGAAGCTTACTTCCTGCAAGATGATAATCATACTGAGATCTTCTTTAACACTGTCCTATCCTCATTACCTCACATTTAGCACTGTCCTATCCTCATTACCTCACATTTAGCACTGCCCTATCCTCATTATCTCACATTTAACACTGTCCTATCCTCATTACCTCACATTTAGCACTGTCCTATCTTCATTACCTCACATTCAACACTGTCCTATCCTCATTACCTCACATTTAGCACTGTCCTATCCTCATTACTCTACATTTAACACTGTCCTATCCTCATTACCTCACATTTAACACTGTCCTATCCTCATTACCTCACATTTGCTCCAGTTAAGTTTCATCCATCATGTATTAGACCAATTTTGGAATCTGTCTAGGTCCTCATGTAAGTATATGGAGTCATCTTCACGTTTCACTCCCCTCATGACCTTAGATCAAGATGAGTGAGTAATACCTTAGGGCACTCCACTGGTGACCTCCACCCATCTAGAGAAAGCTCCTCTGACCCGTGTGTGTGTGTGTGTGTGTGTGTGTGTGTGTGTGTGTGTTAATCACTTGAACACGAGGGTGCGACCCATGAACATGATGAAATCCTTGAACACGAAGATATGACGTTTGAGCAACACAACACCGTACGACCCTTGGGTATGATGCCTTGACTCTGTTCTGACCCTTATGGGTCAGGTCAGAGGGCAGGCTTACTCCTCCCTCCCTGCTCATATGTATTTTGCCCAGAGTATCACATACCTCCACCAGCCCATTAGTCAACCCACATGAAGAGGTACCACCACAACCTTAGTAGTCATCCCACACCAACAGGTACCACCATCACCAGTCCACCAGTCATCCTACATCAACAGGTACCACCATCACCAGTCATCCTACATCAACAGGTACCACCATCACCAGTCCACCAGTCATCCTACATCAACAGGTACCACCATCACCAGTCATCCTACACCAACAGGTACCACCCTCACCAGTCATCCTACACCAACAGGTACCACCATCACCAGTCATCCTACACCAACAGGTACCACCATCACCAGTCCACTAGTCATCCTACATCAACAGGTACCACCATCACCAGTCCACACCCACAAGTAACGCCATCTGCCCACGCCAACAGGAACCACCAACCCACAGAACATCCTCCTATCACCACCTCATGATTGTGGCTCTCCAAACCCAACCTCCTGAAGGTGACTAATGATCCAACACTTATGCAGACGTCACGAGACGCACGTATGACGCCATGGCGGAGACCAGGACCCGGCTGGCTGCACGACCCCACCTGGCAGACACAGGGACCCGAATGATGGAGACAAACATTGAATAACGAAGAACCATAACATCATCCATTTTCTTCACATTACTTTCCCAAATTTTTGTCCTCAACCATTGCAAACCAAGTCAACAGGTGAGAGAGCCAGGCAGGTAAGTGTATGGTTTTCATGACAAACGTAAACTAACACATGTCCCATCTTCATCATGGTCAACTGTGTATTACATGACAACGTGGAAGTATTCTAAAAAAAAAAAAAAAATAGAACTGACCCGTAACGTCTGCACACCTAGAAATTCCTGACATTTCTCGTCTCAACAGTTCAAATAAGGTGAGAGCGTCAGATAAAAGAAAACAGCCTCATTTTTTACCGAGTTTGGAAAAAAAAAAATCTTCGATTAGTTAACAAAGTACTGGTGTAAAGGTCAGTGGAAACATTACACGTCAACTTTTGACTTAATTCTGCTCGTCAAGCTTACGTTCTTCTTCACAACTTGTGAACGTATAAACCTGTCACAATCACAGGTCACACAAGACTCCCGTCCCACCAGCGGAACACTACGAAAAAAAAAAGAAGTCATGATTTCATCTGATCTTCAGCCGCCACACCACAGCCCCAGCTCCTGGAAAGAAGCGCCACGCGCTACCCCGTCCACTCCTGCTGGGGAAACACCGACACTGTTCTTCTTTTCTCGTGACATCTGTAACGTCACTACCCAATGTCCGTCCGTACCTGGACGTAAGGCCACCAAAAAATAATATCTCGTCGAGCAGAGCAACGACAGCTGGCTGGAGTTAGTGCGTGGCCGACGCTGAAAGTTACGATGGTCAACCACGGACGCATCAAAATGTGACACAAACAGAGAGAGAGAGAGAGAGAGAGAGAGAGAGAGAGAGAGAGAGAGAGAGAGAGAGAGAGAGAGAGAGAGAGAGTGTGTACAATGCACCAGCAAGACTAAGTTCCAAATCTGTTGTGAACCGGAACAAGAGATTTAAATGTCATGACATTTCCTCTGACGCTGGTTAGTCACGGTTGGATGATCTCACTGATCCACCACACCAGCGTACACCACTGTAATACCCTCGTACCACCATACCACTTCTGGTACCATCCCACCGCCTCTGGTACCATCCTACCGCCTCTGGTACCATCCTACCGCCTCTGGTACCATCCTACCGCCTCTGGTACCATCCTACCACCTCTGGTACCATCCTACCACCTCTGGTACCATCCTACTGCATCTGGTACCATCCTACTGCCTCTGGTACCATCCTACTGCCTCTGGTACCATCCTACCGCCTCTGGTACCATCCTACTGCCTCTGGTACCATCCTACTGCCTCTGGTACCATCCTACCGCCTCTGGTACCATCCTACCGCCTCTGGTACCATCCTACCGCCTCTGGTACCATCCTACCACCTCTGGTACCATCCTACCACCTCTGGTACCATCCTACCGCCTCTGGTACCATCCTACCGCCTCTGGTACCATCCTACTGCCTCTGGTACCATCCTACTGCCTCTGGTACCATCCTACTGCCTCTGGTACCATCCTACCACCTCTGGTACCATCCTACCACCTCTGTTACCATCCTACCACCTCTGTTACCATCCTACCACCTCTGGTACCATCCTACTGCCTCTGGTACCATCCTACCGCCTCTGGTACCATCCTACCGCCTCTGGTACCATCCTACTGCCTCTGGTACCATCCTACCGCCTCTGGTACCATCCTACCACCTGTTACCATCCTATCACCCCCGGCACCACTCTACCATCCCTCATACCATCCTATAGCTCCTGACACCATCCTACCACCCGTGGCACCGTAATATTTACAATTCCTCGTCAGTATCTGTCAACATCTGGTCCCATAAACTGCCACCCTGGACGACCTTGGCCCGAACATACTACACCTGGCTGGTACGACCCAAACCCCAGGAACGATCCCGCACCCCTACACCACCGCTGGCACGACCCTGCACCACCGCTGGCACGACCCTACACCACCGCTGGCACGACCCTACACCACCGCTGGCACGACCCTACACCACCGCTGGCACGACCCTACACCACCGCTGGCACGACCCTACACCACCGCTGGCACGACCCTACACCACCGCTAGTACGACCCTACACCACCGCTGGCACGACCCTACACCACCGCTGGCACGACCCTACACCACCGCTGGCACGACCCTACACCACCGCTGGCACGACCCTACACCACCGCTAGTACGACCCTACACCACCGCTGGCACGACCCTACACCACCGCTGGCACGACCCTACACCACCGCTGGCACGACCCTACACCACCGCTAGTACGACCCTACACCACCGCTGGCACGACCCTACACCACCGCTGGCACGACCCTACACCACCGCTAGTACGACCCTACACCACCGCTGGTACGACCCTACACTACCGCTGGTACGACCCTACACGTCTCTGGTACAACCCCACTTCACTAGTATCAACGCACCATCCGCCCTCATTCCACTATCAGTAGTATCATTCTGCCGCTATAACTGTTCTACATACAGACAGACACAGACAGATCCCTCGGTAACCATGACAACGTTAACATGGAACTGTTCTTTGAAGTTGAATGAGAGGCCAGAACCAGAGGGCGCCACTGGGATCTAGTGAAGAGCGGTGCACACAGAGGGACATGAGGAAGTGTAGGGAGGAAGTGAGGAAGTGTAGGGAGGGATGTGAGGAAGTGTAGGAATGGACATGAGGAAGTGTAGGGAGGGATGTGAGGAAGTGTAGGGAGGGACGTGAGGTAATGGAGGGATGTGAGGAAGTGTAGGGAGGGACGTGAGAAAGTGTAGGGAGGGACGTGAGGAAGTGTAGGGAGGGACGTGACGTAATGTAGCGAGGGACGTGAGGAAGTGTAGGGAAGGACGTGAGGTAATGTAGGGAGGGACATGAGGAAGTGTAGGAATGGACATGAGGAAGTGTAGGGAGGGATGTGAGGAAGTGTAGGGAGGGACGTGAGGTAATGTATGGAGGGACTTGAGGAAGTGTAGGGAGGGACGTGAAGTGTAGGGAGGGACGTGAGGAAGTGTAGGGAGGGGGACGTCAAGAAATGTAGGGAGGGACGTGAGGAAGTGTAGGGAGGGACGTGAGGAAGTGTAGGGAGGGACGTGAGGAAGTGTAGGGAGGGACGTGAGGAAGTGTAGGGTGGGACGTGAGGAAGTGTAGGGAGGGACGTAAGGAAGTGTAGGGAGGGACGTGAGGAAGTGTAGGGTGGGACGTGAGGAAGTGTAGGGTGGGACGTGAGGAAGTGTAGGGTGGGACGTGAGGAAGTGAAGGGTGGGACGTGAGGAAGTGTAGGGTGGGACGTTAGGAAATGTAGGGAGGGAGGTGAGGAAGTGTAGGGAGGGACGTGAGGAAGTGAAGGGAGGGACGTGAGGAAGTGAAGGGAGGGACGTGAGGAAGTGTTGGGAGGGACGTGAGGAAGTGAAGGGAGGGACGTGAGGAAGTGAAGGGAGGGACGTGAGGAAGTGAAGGGAGGGACGTGAGGAAATGTAGGGAGGGACGTGAGGAAGTGAAGGGAGGGACGTGAGGAAGTGAAGGGAGGGACGTGAGGAAGTGTAGGGTGGGACGTGAGGAAATGTAGGGAGGGACGTGAGGAAGTGAAGGGAGGGACGTGAGGAAGTGAAGGGAGGGACGTGAGGAAGTGAAGGGAGGGACGTGAGGAAGTGTTGGGAGGGAGGTGAGGAAGTGTAGGGAGGGAGGTGAGGCTGTGTCTCCTAAGCAACAGAGTTGTGGTCAAGTGGAACAAGCTAACCCCAGAGGCAGTATCTACGTGTTATGCTGGAAAATCCTTACGTCTCCATGGTCACAATGTAATGGTGAGGGAGAGAGGCAGACCATTACTGTCAAGCTCCTCACCATCACGTACAAACTGGTGAACGAATATATAAACAACAATCCAGAAACAAACATACAGATACGAAACACACAACACAAACACGCACAACACACGGAAGGCCTTTGATGGTGTCCCCTGTAGACGACTGATGGTGAAGTTGGGTGTCCTCCAGTTAGGGCCAGAGGAAAGTCTGTTCCAGTGAACCGACGGTGACCTGACTGCCCGGGAGGGGGAGACGGAGGACACACGTTAGACAAGCCTTCTCCAGCTGAGCCAGAGTGAGTAAGTAGGGCACATCAGAGCCCAGTGCTTGTGCCTCCACGGTTCCTGATATGTGTACATGATCTGCAGTCCGAGGTGAAATCATACCCGACACATGTTTGCTGATGATGCCAGAATGATGGAAGTGCGAGTGACTGAGAAATATTACAGAGAAATCAATAAAATGAAGTCATCAAGATGAGAAGGGGATCAGATGGTGAGGTCATATCAGGAGAAATAAATAACACAGGTGGTATTATGAAGAAAAGAGCCCATGAGTTGACATCACGCGCTATCTGCCACCAACACATGTGAGACATTGTGAGGATCATGTGAGACCTTGTGAAGAAGGCAATTTTTTTTTTTATCCGTCTCAAAACTGTCCTCAGGCGGATGTACTGTGAAATGTTTCGGGGAGACACAACGTGCATTCGACCTCAGGTTTAACATGAGGTAACAGTCTGGCCTCCTCACATACAACTGCTGAAAACGTCAAGAAAAACGCACAGAATAATGCCAGACTTAAATGAACTGAGCTAAGACGTGGGAGGAGAGGCTCTCTATCTGCCCACTTTGGAAGAAAAGAAGAAAGTAATGAGATATGAGATGACGACATATAAATTCCTCAGGGACCATGAAGACGTCATCAAAGAAAAGTTCTTTGAAGGAAGAAGAGTCCAGAACAAGAGGGCACAAGTGGAAGTTAGGCAGGAGACATAGACGGCTGGACGTGAGGAAGTGTACGGCGGGACGTGAGGAAGTGTACGTAGGGACGTGAGGAAGTGTACGGAGGGATGTGAGGAAGTGTACGGAGGGATGTGAGGAAGTGTACGGTGGAAAGTGAGGAAGTGTACGGTGGAACGTGAGGAAGTGTACACAGACGTGAGGAAGTGTACAGAGGGACGTGAGGAAGTGTACAGTGGAACGTGAGGAAGTGTATGGAGGGACGTGAGGAAGTGTACGATGGAACGTGAGGAAGCATACGGAGGGACGTGAGGAAGTGTACGGAAGGACGTGAGGAAGTGTACAGAGAGACGTGAGGAAGTGTCCAGAGGGACGTGAGGAAGTGTATGGAGGGACGTGAGGAAGTGTACGGAGGAACGTGAGGAAGTGTACAGAGGGACGTGAGGAAGTGTACGGAGGGACGTGAGGAAGTGTAGGATGGGACGTGAGGAAGTATACGGAGGGACGTGAGGAAGTAATTTCCTCAGCAAGAAAGTTGTGAACTCTCAGAGCACGCTGAGTCAAAAGGAGGTACATATCACGACCAATGTAATTCAGGAAACTACATCTACGTACAACAAGGCAGTGATGTGTGTGTAGACTCGCCGCGGAAGTTACCAGAAGCACGATAACTAACCCCCCCACATACAGCCGCTAATAATTCATCCATATCCTCGGCACGACAGATATTGTTGGACGATGGGGTGATATATCTTTAGAAAGATATATTAGTGTTAAGCGAGAAGGTCCACCTGTAATCTACAAATAGGTACACACACACCCACCCACACACACACACACACACACACACAGCTGATGGCTGGGGACAGTAAGGGGGCCTTCCCCTACCCCCACCATCAATATTAAGGAATAACACTCCAGGGTTATCAAGGTACATTTTTCCCCCATGTTTCCAGGTGAGTGTGTCATGAGTGCTCTATCTTTCCTTCAGAGGCGATCCTCTCCTACATCTGGCCTGCCTCACGATCACATCTGAAGTGAATATACGAGAAATGTAAGCAGTGGAATGTGAGATTTTCTATTCCTGCGCAGCACAGGAGTTGTAAAATGACGTGTATGGCGCCATACCTCAGACAGACACCAGCCCACACCGGCACCCCAGACCTTCATGATGGAGTGGCTGAAGTGTAGTGGTGGGGATGTTGGTGGTGGTGGTGGTGGATGCGATGCTGGTGGTAGTGGCTGTCATACTGATGGTGGTGATGGTGGAAGAAGAGTTGCTGTACGTGGTGGTAGTGATGCCGGCGCTAGTGGTTGTCGCACTGATGGTGGTAGTGGTGGTAGAGGCAGTGGCAGACAGTGATGAAAGAGGCAGTGGCAGACAGTGATGGTAGAGGCAATGGCAGACAATGACGGTAGAGGCAGTGGCAGATAATGGTAGAGGCAGTGGCAGACAGTGATGGTAGAGGCAGTGGCAGATAATGGTAGAGGCAGTGGCAGACAGTGATGGTAGAGGCAGCGGCAGACAATGATGGTAGAGGCAGCGGCAGACAGTGATGGTAGAGGCAGTGGCAGATAATGGTAGAGGCAATGGCAGACAATGACGGTAGAGGCAGTGGCAGATAATGGTAGAGGCAGTGGCAGACAATGATGGTAGAGGCAGCGGCAGACAGTGATGGTAGAGGCAGTGGCAGACAGTGATGGTAGAGGCAGTGGCAGACAGTGATAGTATAAGGTGTAACGCCAGTGTTGCTGGGTAGTGGCGGCAGTGTGGTGGTGATCATGGTCGACGGTACAGCTGGTAATTGTGATAATAAGGCTGAAGGTGGGCATTCATCTCCCTCCTTCATGGTGTGTGTGTGTGTGTGTGTGTGTGTGTGTGTCTGTGATCCCTGGAAGGTCCGAGTTACCAGTCAGAAAGATTCCTTGTATATTTACATCATCAGTGGGTCAGTAGGTCAAGTATTGAGCGCCTCTTCCCCACGGTCACTCAGCAAAGTTAGTAAAATAGGATAATTACAGCAAGAAGAAAGAAAATGGGTGCAGGGGGGGGGAGTTTTAGCCCCGGGTGAGGGAAGTCACGAAGTTATCATTAAAACGTTGTCATGTCAGTAGCCGGCAGATTGCACTGTAAGTGTCGAGTTATGAAGTAGGAGAGTAAGTACCTGAACTACTGTATCTGAGGGATGGAATGAAGGTAAGTATCCAGAGACAGTAGTTCTGGTACTTACTCTCTTACTTCATAACTCGTCACTTACTGTACAATGTGCCGGCTACTGACATAACAACATATAAAGCTAACTTTGTGACTTCCCTCACCAAGGAATAACTTTGAACCATGCTAAAACTTCCTCCTCCACGCATTTTCTCTCTCCTTGCGGTAATCAACCCACTTCACTAACTGCTTCACTGTAGACGCTCCAGACTTCCTACAACTCATCCATTTTGAGTTTAGAAATCCACATCATAATTTGAGTTCCTATTTGTTTTCATCTCGATCTATATCCTCCGCGTGTTCTGTTCTTTAACTCCAGGTATTAACATTCCTCTGCCTCAGTAGTTGCTGCTTCCCGCAGCTTCTATGAGGAGAAATGCCTCACGAGGATTGATCGTTATGATACCTCCTCCTTTCCTCGAACAGAGGAACTGGGGAATTCTCTTCTGTCCCTCGTGTTTCCCTGTTCCTATACCTCCATCTCTCTCGACACTCGGCTCTACGGACACATGAGGCGCGTAAAATCAATCCCCGATTCATTTTTATTCTTTTCTAATCAACTTTCTATTTTTACCTTTTCAACCGACAAGGTTTTGATTACGGCATTAAATCATTCTGGCCACGAGAGATGTAACTAATCATCTAACGTGTGTGTCATATTTATCATGGCCACGTCTCACGAGTGAAGTATTATAACAACATTCGTTATAGTTTCCAGGATACAATATTTATATCTTTTTTATCCTGAAAAAAAAGGGGGAAAAAGTTGATATTTCTAAGTCAAGAAACCGAGCATTTCAGTGATGGCGTGGGCGAAAGCTATTGTACATGGCTCTGGGGTAGGTGGAGGCCAGTCTGGGGCGTACAGTGGGTACTGCGCGTCGACACAGCTGGGTGACTAGTGGGGTCCCGAGCCCAGAGGATCCTCGTCCCATCACAGAAGGATGGAGGCTCACGGTACATGAAATACATGATACGTAACTTACAAGATACAAAGTGATAACGATACTGACACAGAGAGAGTCAGAGAATTCTGGTGAGTACAATACATACACAAACACATACGATAATAGTAAGTGATTATAGGAACTGGTGGTGAGGTGAGACTTTGAACCTATGAGTACTGATGTGACGACGAAGAAAGTGCCTAGGTACACCCAGCACACCTGCACTAGTATGTACTCACTAGTAACCTACATGCAGTAAAACTAAATTCGATGGATACTCACTAGTACCAAGATACACCTGGTAATCATAAAGCAGTGTGTACTCACTAGTACCTAGGTGTACCCAGTATACCTACACCAGTGTTTCCCATGTCATCACCTCATACTGGACGTCGGCCGTTAAGAAAACATTACCATTATTGCAGGACTAATTTGTCGTATGTTGTGGTATTACGTCAATAGCGATGATGACGTCACTGTAATCCCTTCGTGTCTCACGTCACCACTTCAGTAGAGTGAGGGAGGAACAGTACAGTTAGACCAGCTCTACTCGTCACATATATTTAACTTAATGACGTTCCTTGACTATGGGAGCCACTTGGAAATTGTACCTGCCTTTCAGAAGGTTTTGATCTCTCCCCTCAAGTACACTATATATTTATAATGATATTCTGAAAAAAAAAATATATATAAAAATACTAAGAATACATTTCTCTATTCAATTCTATTTCTTGCGAATTGTTCAATCCTCAATCTCTCTCTCACTGTCTCGCTTCTTCACCCACACATGTGTCCACCCCTGCCCTAGATTACCGACTGTCTTGTTAGCATTTTGGTAACGGTGGACAATCTCTCTTACTTACTCCAGACATCTTGGTCCGTTATAACATTATCTTGTATCCTTGTACCTCCTGATTGTTCTCTCTCTCTCTCTCTCTCTCTCTCTCTCTCTCTCTCTCTCTCTCTCTCTCTCTCTCTCTCTGGTAGGTGGCTGGCAGCGACGGCTGCACCAGTGAACCACTACTTTAACGGTTAAGTGTCACTGCTCTGCCCAAGGTGGCTGGCTAATCTTTCCGCCTCACCCACAAGTGGGTTGCTGGATGTCAGTCCACAAACATACTGTGTCTTCATCATCTTACACATACCGCTCGACAACAGGTAACTCACACCACTTTGCTCGACGTAATTATGATCGTTCCTACGGGGGGACGCAGCGTGCAAACTGTCACCATGAATATGTTCTCTTGTGTTAATGATGAAGTATAATTCCTACATCTCTTCTACAACCTTGTCTTCCGCCATCAACTTAACCACGAATGTTTCTTGACTTGCCAGTCATCCTTGCTAGCCCTGTTGTCACCCACCAGTCATCCCTACTGGCACTGTTGTCATCCACCAGTCATCCCTGATGGTCTCCCCCTACATTCTCGTAGTTGCCTACATTTTTCTCTCTCAATCTTGACTTACGACGAAGCCTTCTACCCAGTGTTGACCTCCTTGTCTCGCCTCATTACCTAGCGAGGCACGCCATCAAACTAGTTCTTTTATCAACAGTTGTTACTCGTATGATGGTGAGGATACCCTCATGCAGAGCTTCTTCCTCTGATAATATGTACTTTGTTATGCCTTCTTCTGAGACGCCTGGGTAAAAAAAAATCTACTCTCTTAACCCCGCCACCGCTGGTATGTTTACAGTAATTCGGCACCATTTATCACAGCGTCGGTCAGCACGTCCTCAGGCCACTCCTACATCCATCCGTCTTTGTCTGGGAAAACTGGTATGCTCGCAGGGAAGACTTTCCCCTCAACTGTGACACACTCACCTTCTATTCAGAGGCGCGGCCAAGCTAATCTTTTATACATCAGACTCACTGACATTTACTCTTGCTACTGACCGGGAGACGACGCGCGCATGCGCAGTATTAGCCAAGTTAAAGAGTGTCTCACACTTTAGTACTAAATCCAAGTTATGAAATGATGATTCTTCTCACTCAAGAGTGTCCCTCGCTGCCTCCACACCTCACAGCAGGACACAGGTGCTTCAGCCTCCACCCTCCGCCCGCACACCTGCCTGCAGGCGGCCTCACCGACCGCAGCCAGCCAGTCTCGGGGCTAGTCTTCTCCCCGTGCTACTCCACCCATCCAACGACCGACGACCACCGCCTCACTTGACAACATCTCGAGCCCCTCCCAGTAAAAGCCTCTCCTTCCCTCTGAGACAATAGGTATTATTCCTATGAATCCCAGACACGCTTCTGACGAGTATCGAACCGCCGGCCTGACGTTTCCAAGGCGGCGCTGTGATCCGGACTGATTTATCTTTATCTTATAGAGACGTGTGTCTATGTGTACAGTTAGCGTGCATCAATGTCTGTTATCATATATACGTGAGTTTGTGTGGTGACCGGCAGTTGCCAGGTAGGTTTCAATGTAAGTCATGACCCCCCCAACGTCTGGCTGCACCTCATCACAGACTAGCAGGGTTTTCCATGTTGAAGGCTCCAGTCACAAACAAAAGTCCACATCAAGGCCGGGCCATAATTGAAATATAGAGAGAATTATGACACGGAAAAAGAATAGACAAGGGAAAGTATTTACGAATTTTTCAGAAAGTGAAAGACCTGTCTTTTGAAATGTACCAGGTCATAGTTATTGGGAAACACATGAGAAGGTAGAGATTTCCAAAGCTTCCACGTGTAAGGAAAGAAACAGGAATCAAAACGGCTCTTCCCTGAGTTGCCAACAGCCACACAACAATCATACGACGTAGCAGCTTGCTGAGTATTGCGGGGTCTAGCTAGTCTTGGGGGCACACAAGCAGCCACGTCTCGGGAGCAAAAACCAAAGTAATACCTACAGAAGAGAAAAAGTGAACCAACATTGCAACGTAAGGCAAGGGGCCCAAGTTTGGAAGTTAGCCTGGAACAGTTTATAAGTCGGACTCAACTCTGTCAAGTAAGGATACAGAGCTAGAACCACCCAAGATGTAAGAGCAGTACTCCACGCAAGGATGAATCAATCCCTTGTATAAACGGAGCAACTGTTCAGAAGAGAAGTTTCGACATCTAAACAGCTGTAAACCCTCTGTGGACAGATTGGGCTGATGTGGACACGATGTATGGCGGGATCCTGACTGTGATGGCGAGTAGCCGGGAAAAACCTACTGGTGTGTCAAATGAAAAATCAGGAGAGAACTTTTCCTTTCATCATTTTTCACAGGCAGAGTTCCAAACATTTTCAATTTCACGGAGAATGGGAGCGGCTCACGTTCGCGTATGGGGAGGCCTGCTGGGCCAGACCTACGTTGCAGAGATCACCACAAGGATGGATGAGGGACGGGAGTGTGGGAGGTACGTGCATGTGGAGAGAGAGAGAGACCCGCGGGTCATGTAACCTCTCCTGCCTGACCCCATCATCGACGAAATGAGTGATATCACCAAGCTGTGTCCAGTCACATGGTGATCCATAACCAAAATTAAATGTCCACTATAAAGGTGTGTGTGATTTAGGTACACGTCCGTACTGCACATATGTAATGACTCGTACCCTAAAGACCATCCATATACCATGAAGACCGTTCATATACCATGAAGACCATCCATATAACATGAAGACCGTTCATATACCATGAAGACCATCCATATACCATGAAGACCGTTCATATACCATGAAGACCATCCATATACCATGAAGACCATCCATATACCATGAAGACCGTCCATATACCGTAAGGACCGTCTATATACCGTAAGGACCGTCTACATACCGTAAGGACCGTCTATATACCGTAAGGACCGTCCGTATACCGTAAGGACTGTCCATACAACCTGTGGACCGTCCATATAAATTTCACTATATGACCAGCAACTGTGGCTGGGAGATGAAGGGTAAATGGTCACAGACTAACAGACGAGACATACAACAGACGTGGTACAAAGGCTCTGCCACTCGGGACAATACAGAGAACATTACCAACATGAAACGTAAGGAACACTACAAGTTTGTCTTGACCAGTGACGCTAAACATAATCTGCTTCCTCTTATTTAATGTGTTGTTCTCCGAACAGATAATTACTTTACAAACACACTTCAGGCAAACAAACACACTAGCTGTGCGAGGCTTGCACTCAAGACTAATTTTAATGATGTAAGAAAAGGTAAGGAGGTGACTGATGCCTGCCCGTGTTGATGAAGGGTGAGGAGGTGACTGCCCGTGTTGATGAAGGGTTTTTATCACGGTGTCAGATCATCCAGTTGTATGCATCACGCAAGAGGGTACGAGCCCACCTGACTGTAGTATACTCAGAAGAAAACATTACATCGGTGTGAGCTAGCAACTGAAAAGCACTGGACACTGGAGGAAAACAAGACATAAATTATGACAAAGGTGAGGTTGCTTGGTCACCATGACTAGTCGAAGCAAGGATTTCTTCCCCTGAATCAGACAGCAACAATCCTGACACAGGAAGCGTCTTGTCATAGTCCGGCAGCGGGCAGCCGGATGCCACTGGCCAACGGGTAAGTTGCTGCTCGGTGCCTTGAGCCATATCGTGAACTATCGTACCGTCAAGTAAAGAATAAAAGTACAACAGAGACCTTAACATCGAAGATCACATGTATCATCAATGTAAAGTACGTGCTAGAATAACACGAGCACATCAGACAGTTTGGCTCATGTAAAGGCGTCTCTGGCCGTATGTAGACAGCCATATCACAACGCTGGCTGCTCATTTGTGCAGCACTTCACGTGGTCTCCTCCCTCCTGTCATTTGTCCAACACTTCACGTGGTCTCCTCCCTCCTGTCATTTGTCCAACACTTCACGTGGTCTCCTCCCTCCTGTCATTTGTCCAACACTTCACGTGGTCTCCTCCCTCCTGTCATTTGTCCAACACTTCACGTGGTCTCCTCCCTCCTGTCATTTGTCCAACACTTCACGTGGTCTCCTCCCTCCTGTCATTTGTCCAACACTTCACGTGGTCTCCTCCCTCCTGTCATTTGTCCAACACTTCACGTGGTCTCCTCCCTCCTGTCATTTGTCCAACACTTCACGTGGTCTCCTCCCTCCTGTCATTTGTCCAACACTTCACGTGGTCTCCTCCCTCCTGTCATTTCACAGCCTCTAAAGCAAACTCAGATTCGGAGATATACTTCATCTAAGAATGAAGACCATCGAAGCGATTTTAATCGCGTGTCGCCACGAAGGTGGCGTCCAGGAACTTCCCGCCCAGTCAGCACCTCAGATAATGATGTTACACATTGAAGTGAACGGTGGAACACCTACGTTAATGTTA